>NC_056744.1:1537877129-1537974629 GCF_019279795.1 Protopterus annectens
TCGGGACACACATCAGATTTTACAGGCCAGCACATACCCACAGTCAGTACAAAGGATAGCACTTTAGTTTTATGCCTAAATGAAAGCTTATTGTTGTAGCAGTTTAGTTGCTTATTCTGTTTTGTTTAGTTGCTTATTCTGTTTCTTGTAACATTTAGGTATTTTACATACAGAAATAAGTATTGTATGGAACTATTACATAAAATATGGGACATACTTATGTCCTTCAGTTGCAGGACTTTTAACATTTATAGTGGTTTTGGTATGCACACAACTGCCCAGAGGAGGACTGTCCCTCACAATGTGGGACAGGTAGTGAACCTAACCATTGGGCTAGGCTTAGCAAAGGGCAGTGGCGTGCTAACACGCTGCATTTCGCTTCCACTTGGTATAACAATCAACACTACAATGGAATACGGGCACGGAGTTTTAAATGTCATTTGTTCGAGGGACGGAGACTCAATATTCAGCTACTTGCCTTTGTGTTTACTTTTTATTTTGGTGTTCACAAAACTGTCTTGTATGCTTTGCATACATTTCAGTATCCACGGACACTGACAGGAGTGATTATTATTAGAGGCAGGCTGTACTAGTCAGCATTTTAGGTTGCACATATGCAGCTGACATGTTCACGCCTCTGTGCAGCACTAAGACACGCCCCCTGCCCTCGCACACATTTCCTATGCATGTGGACATTGCAGCAGCGTGTCTTCATTAATATGCATGTGGTGCTGCTGCGCCATCTTTACGCTGCATTGTCGGCTCAAGGCTAACGCCGTCCTTGTGCCGAGCTTCATGAATCCTGGGATGTATGTGATGTTTTCAGGCAGGGATAAATACCAAAGTAAATTTATTTGCATAAGTACATCAGTTACATCAAATAAGTTATGGTCATATGAATATAAAGCAAAATCATTTATATATGTTGACTTAGAATACATTTGGAAATGATTTTTTGAGGGAAGCAGTTCAATTGAAATGTTTATAAAAAGTTGAATATTTTAGTCTTTTTTGCCATTCCTTCCACCACCTTACAAAATCACTGTATTAAATAACTTGCTGCTTATATTCTGTGCTGGGTATAATGTACCTTTGCCAAAACAAGGCAGAAAAATACCCCTCTCACCTTCAGAATAAACTGTAATTATATGAAAATTTTAAATGAAATTAGAATAAAACAAAATTTTGTGATTCCTGTTTGCAAACGTCTTAAAAAGGATTTCGGTAAATCACAGCCCATTAGTGGGAACAAAATCTTCCTAATGAATACAGCTCTGTGCCTGGATTGAAACCTGACCACAATAACAATAGCAGCTCCTAGTTTCATGGGTGGACCATTTCAAGCCCAGCCACAAGATTCTAAATCATAAAATATTTTAGGACATAAAAGAGATCTGAGAACACTGGATCATAAATCTAAATGAACAAGAAGAAATGAATGAATAATGTTGCAGCTGGCAAAAATGTTTGGCACGTGGAACTCATCCTACTGGAAACAAAGGTATATTTAGCATTGCATTTACTAGCAACTGATACTTTCCAGAGACTCACAGGAGATATATTAGGGGTGTCACAGACATCAGCCTCTAGAACCTTACACCATTGTTTTAATACAATACTACTACATTCAAGAAAGCATAACTGTTTCCCATGAACACCACAGGAGTGAGCAAGAACCATGCAATAATTCTATGCAATAGTACACTTCCCTGAAGTGTTAGGGGAATAGATTGCACACACATATAAATAAAATTGCCACCTGAAGACCAGGGAAAGAGGCACATCAACAGAAGAGGTTTCCACTCTGTAAACTGTCAGATTGCCTATAATACCCAAGGGATCATCTACAATGTTTGTGCAGGTAACCCAGGCAGTTTCCATGACTCACACATATGTGGCACACTTGGAAGCTGTACATCACATTTACTTGGGGTAACATTCCTCAAGCCCATCTAGTGGGAGATGCAAGTTATGCACTGGAACCCTGGCTCATGAACACCCATGAGAAACTCACACAACTCCCCTCAGCAAGGATACAATGAGGCCCACTCTCAAACAAACAACATCAGAGAACATGTGTTATATTGCTAAAATCAAGGTTCCATTGTCTAGACACATGAGGAGGTACACTGCAGTACAAACCACGCACCTCTGCTGAAATACTTACAGTTTGTGCCCCGTTACATAATATAATACTCAGCAAACAGCTTTAACAAGGACAGCTATGGGTTGCATCACAGTTTCTAGGACCACAGACAGGGTCAGCAGCAGCAGGTACAGATGAGGAGTCTGAGGGAGAATCACTAGCAGATGGAAGCATGCTCAGTATGCCCTGGCTCTAGCTAAGATGCAAAGGATTGCACACATGCTCAATACCTAGCTCAAACCCGAAGATCTAACACACATACAGATAGGAAAATTAATGGTTTTCAAACAGCACAACGTTTACTTAACCATGTAATGGCTGTGTTCTGATAGCAGCAAATAGGAACAACCTACCTACCTGGATAGCAATGATTAGATAGATAGACAGATAGATAGATAGATAGATAGATAGATAGATAGATAGATAGATAGATACATAGATAGATAGATTGATAGATAGATAATGCATGACATATTCATATAGATCAATAGATAGATAAATAAAATATGGTGTTTTCAGACAGGAATAGATACCAAAGTAAATTTATTTGCATAAGTATGTCAGTTACTTTAAATAAGTTATAGTCATATGAACATAAACCAAAAATCATTTATATATGCTGACTTAGAATACATTTTGGAAAGGATTTATTTGAGGGAAGCATTTGGATTAAACTAGCTACAAAACTTTGTATATTTTAATCTATCTTGCTATTTCTTCCACCACCTTACAAAAGCACTGCATCAAATATCTTGCTGCCTATATTCTATGCTGGGTGTGATGCACCTTGGCCAAAACAAGGTAATAAAATCCCTCACCCACCTTCGGAATAACTTACTGTAATTATATGAAACTTTTAAATGAAATTAGAATAAAATTAAACTTTGGGATTTCTATGTACAAACTTCTTAAAAGGGATTTCAGGAAATCACAGCCCATTAGTGGGAACAAAATCTTCCTAATGAACACAGCTTTGTGCCTGGATTGAAACTTGATCACAATAACAATAGCAGTTCCAGTGGACCATATGAAGCCCAGCTACAAGATTCTAAAACATAAAATATTTTAGGAAATAAAAGAGATCTGAGAACACTGGATCATAAATCTGAATGAACAAAAACAAATGAATGAATAATGTTGCAGCTGTCAAAAATCTGACATTATAATTAAATATAAATCTGATGACATTTCAAAGAGAAAAATAATGTGGCCAAATGAACTATGAATCCAGTTCTGAAAAAAATGTCATAATAGAACTCCAGATTTTTGACATGTGCTTTTGAAATGTTTCCAGTTTTTCATAAACACTGCATAGTTTACAGCTAAGAAGAGAAAACTCCTAGAAGAACTTCATGTAAAATTATTGCACATATTTTTTGTAATAAATTGTTCTAAAGCATGAGTAAATTATTGTGTTGGATGAAAAATTAATTACATGGCCTCTCCTGGACCTGAAATTAGCCTTCAGAAAGATTATTTTTAATTAAAACATAGTTGCATATGTTCCCTTATTGTGCTATAACTTCTTGCAAATAGCAAACTACTCTTGAATTGTATCAGTGAACTAAAATTTTCTATCAGTTAATATTATTAATGTTTAACAGGAATACCGCTTGCTTAGGAACTGTGACCTTTCATTCCCATGGTTCTGACAGTGCCTAAGTGGAGGTCTTTCTCTATATGTGTGTGTGTGTGTGTGTGTGTGTATGTGTGTGTGTGTGTGTGTGTGTTTGTGTGATACCTCACATCTAAGTGCAAAAAATATTTATTTATTTATTGACATTTGATTACTGGGAAAGTCTGATTGGGTATTAGTCTATTTTCAGCAGAGGCCCTGGGAGGAAAGCTCCAAATTAATGCAAATTATTTTAAGAAAAATAAAATAAAACAAAACATATGTAGCTTAAATAATTACAACAAATTAGACATGATACAAAATATTGGTTAAGAATCAATACAAGGTATATGACAATATTTTAATATTTAGAGAAAGTTTAGGCAATTTGTAGAGAAATTAAAGGTAAGTTAGTCTAATACAAACAGGAATTGCATTATGAAGTGAGGGGGAAAATAGAGAAAAAGTCAGGGGAAGAGAATTAGATAGCAGTAAGGAGGTAAGTGAAAAAGGGAGAGTAAGGAGGTATAAGGAAGGAAAAAGGTACTTGTCCACATTTAGGGATATAATTTATCCTGGTCTTGAACAAGAACAGAGCTAGATTTTATCTAGGAAGTCTTTAAGAGTGGTTTTGAAAGATGGGAGGCACGGTATAGACCTGAGGAATACAGATAAGGAGTTCCAGGCCTTAGTAACCTTGTACAAGTACAGACAATGGCCAGCAGATTTCCTAGGTCCATAGCCAGACATAAGTTTTTGGTCATTAGATCACAATGACCAACTGGGAACATGGTTGTATAGAATTCTTTGTTAATGCTGGACAGGTGGATGGATGCTGGATAATGTTATAGGTGGTAAGAAGTTGTGTATATTTATTTATTCATTTATTTAACATTTGTTTACTGGGAAAGTCTGACTTGGAACAAAGCCAAATTTTAGCGAAGGCCCGGGGAGAAGCACTCCAGATGCATGTCTTTGTAATGCTGTATGTCAGTTGATGTGGCAGCTCTAACCAGTTTAAGCTTTTCAGTGCTATACAGTAGTGGGTTCTGAAAGTGGTATGTGCTGCAAATTTAGCAATTTTGTTATAGCTTGTTCAGGTTTTAATTTTTCTGAAGCCTGCAGGTTAAAAAAGGATGTGGTGCCATAAAGAATAGTGGGAATGAGATAAGTAGTGGCAAGTGTAGTTTCAGTCGCATCAGTGAGAAGGTATTCATCTCTGTAAAGCATCCCATGATATTTTCTTATACAATTTTGTATTTGCAGGTCAAACGTTAGATTATCATCCATTATCACCCCTAATAGCTTGCTAAGAGATGTGACTTCAATGGTTGCATTATCAAGAGAGAGGACTTAAAATTTTGTTTTCTCATGAGAGAGGGATACAGTGGAAAAAGTAGTAGTTTGTTCATTTTTAGGCTAAGCATGAGTTGTGAGTTATAAAGCCATGTTTCAGTGGCTGTTAAAACTTCCTGAGTATTTTTTTTGGAGGTGTACCATTTATTTGTTTATTTATTTATTTCCAGCTTGATGACCGGGGAAGTCCACTGGGTCTGGGGAGCCCAATTTCAGTGGAGGCCTGGGGAGAAAAGCTCCAACACTGCAGAATACAATTAAGATAGAAATTACAAATTACAAGTTTGTTTGTTTGTTTGTGTCTTTCGTTTTTTCCCAGTTAGGGGTCGCCACAGCGGAACTCCGGTCCGCTAATGATTGGCAGTAGATTTTTACGTGCTGGCTTGCCGGGCTTAACACACAACCTTCAATGAAGGAATGCCCATTCATGCATGTTGACACACAGAAGACGCTCTAACTGAGAATCGAACGGGCAACGTCTAACTGTGAGGCGACAACACTACCGCAGCACCACAAATTACAAGTAAATACTGTAAAACACACAGGTACAAGTAGAAGTACAAGCATATTTACAAGTTTGAAGAAATAGAAGTATATTTACAAGTACAAAGAAAAGTATATACAATAATTGATCTAGGATGAAAAGTGTACTTAGCAAGAAGTGGGTATTAGTATGATTGAAGTACATGTATACCACCTATTAAACAAATAGTATATTGGGGTTTCAAGGCTGGAGTTGTTGTACCATGTTGTCAGATATACAAATGTGAGTGGAATCATCTGTGTATTTCCACTGTAAATATGGACAAAGCCAAAATAATGGAGAGGGGACAATAGCCCAACAGTAAAGACAGATTTTAAATGTCATTGTTATAAAATTTCTAAAATAAAAGCTTTTGTGTAAGCATACATTTTTGGAAGAATATGGAGTATGAAACTTAAATGTCCATCATTATTTAGTGACTTCAATCCTCATTCATTTGCCAGAAACCTACAAATTTTATGTGGAACAGACCAAAAATGTGAGGTGAAAATTTTGGACAGATAAAGGCATGGTGTGTGTGTGGGATTTGTTTAGGAACTGTTCATAGTACAATCCCATCAATGACCAGTAGAGAGCAGCAGTGTAAAATAGAATAAAATGATTTTTTTTTTTTTTTTTTTTTTTGCAATCTGATTTTTATTAGCATTTTTAAGGACACAAATACAGAATCAATTACAAGTCACACAATGCAAATAGGTTTAAAACAAATAAGTGAATACGTTTCATACAACCTGGTTAGGCACACGTACAATCAGTCCTATATAACAAAACAAAATATTAACCTTCATTAAACAAGTGATTAAGAGATTAACAGACAGAAAGATAGCAAACATTTTTTGACAAGTATTTATTTTGGAAGATTATGGAAGTGTATCAGTACGCCTAAAACCTGTTTGATTTAACTATATACAATATATACACACAAGACTGTCACTGAATGAAAAGGAGTAAGGAAGCTAGATGTTAGTGCTTGCACAAGAGTAGGAAAAGATATCATAGGGGGTTGTATTGTTTGTGATCATTCAAGAGTTATGTTGGAGGTAGAAATTAAAGAGGAACAGTATTTGTCACAAAGTTAATAGTCCAAAAGAACTAGGGGAATTAGAGTTAAGGGGGATATGATGGGGCCCGAAGGAAGAGAAAAAGGGAGGATGGAGGTCTGCCTAAGGATGGTGTTGATTAAGAGCATCTAGTAGGTTATTCCAATATTTCTGAAAATAACTTATTTTCTTTTTGCTTGTTGTCTTTAGTTTACTTGCCAAAACATATTTAACAGCCATCGACTGGAAG
Source organism: Protopterus annectens (assembly GCF_019279795.1). Taxonomy (NCBI): domain Eukaryota; kingdom Metazoa; phylum Chordata; order Ceratodontiformes; family Protopteridae; genus Protopterus; species Protopterus annectens. Next base: position 1,537,884,081 of record NC_056744.1, read on the forward strand.
TCATTCCAAGACACTTTGGATCTGTCTAGCCAGTTTAAAGTAATGTAAGTTTTGAGAAGTGCACATAGTGTCACGATAATATGTTTAGTTTCAGATTTAAATGAACCTGGATAAATATTTAGTAACGCCATTTCCCAGGATAGCGTTGATTTCATATATCCCATTATTTCCAGTCGTGCTCTTAGGGAGCACCAACGTTTGTACAAGTTTTTACAGGACCAGAAAATGTAGAGTGTGTCTGCCACTGAATTAGGGTATGTTGGTCACATAGGTGAGGTGTTTGGGTTAATTTTGTTTAGGAATGATGGTGTGTAGTAGGCGTTATTATTTATCATGAGCTGGGTATAGATTAGTTTTTTGAAGGGGGTTAATTTTATTGTTTCATCAATTGCATCGAGTTTTTGGCTAAGTGTAATTTCCCTGTTTTTTCCATCGCAGTACTTAGAGAATAAAATATTGTCTTGGTGTTTTATTTTTGTTACTAGTCTATAGACATTGGAAAGCATTTTAGTTCTTAATAGTAGTTGGATTATTAGTGTCTGGTAAAGATGGTGTTCCGTGGGGGATACTGACATCATGTCAGTGGCCAAAGATATTAGATATAGTATTTGTGTAATGATTTTATAGTATTTTTTATTGACTGCAAAAGAGGATATGATGTCATTAAATGGTAAGTCTTTGACTGTATAGAAGTCCCACACTGTACAGTTCCTAATGAGAGGGTAACTATCTAGATTTAACATGCTGTTACCCAATTTAAAATTTGGATTAAGATGAAATGGTTGGGCCATCGTTAGAGAATGTTGCAGACCAAGGGATGTTATCAGTTTTTGGAACCCATAGCTATTTTTTATTAATAAAGGATGAATTTTATGTTCTTTGGGAGTTTTAGTGTTAAGGAAGATAATTGCACTAAGATTAAGGTTGGACACCTTTATATGGGCATTGTAAATTCTTATCCATAAGGGGTTCCAGTCCTTGTTTGATTGTTGGAAGTTAGCAATGTGTACAGTGCAACTGGCGTTAATTATATGGTAGTACGTTAAAAATTCCGGTAAGGCCAGACCTCCTCTGTCTTTGGGAAGTGTAAGTTTGATGTAGCTGATTCTAACATTTTTAGGGTGCCAAATAAATTTCCCCAGTGTAACATTTATTTTCGAGAAAAAAGTGTTTGGAATGTTTTGGTTAAAGGCAAAGAAGTGAAAAAGAAGGTTGGGGAGAATATTCATTTTTATAATAGCTACTTTTGAGAGGAGGGATAGGTTTAAACTCTTCCATCTTGTGAGATCTTCAGTGACTTTAACCCATGTTTTGTACAAATTACCATTAACTAGCTCTTGTTGAGGGTGAGCAAAGTTATACCCAAATATTTTAGGGAATAATTAACTCTGATAGTTGTTTCTGGTATAAAGAATTCTTTGTGATAAAGGGGGTTTAGCAGGAAGATTATTGATTTGTTAGGATTAATGGTATAATTTGAGATTTGTGAAAATTTGTCTATTGAACTTAGAATTTTCTCATGTTCCATTGAGGGAAGTTCTAAATAGATGTTTAAATTGTCTGCAAAGGCAGTATATTTCACTTGCAATTTATACAAGTATATTGAACGGTGGAATGTTTTCTGATTTAGTTTTAGCAATAATACTTCAAGATAGATATTAAAAAGGTAGGGTGAGAGTGGACAACCCTGTCTTGTACCGTTTATAATCTGAATTGGTTTGGAGTTTTTTTTTATTTATATTGAGGGTAGTGGAGGCCTTAATGTAGAGGGTTGTAACCATTTTGATAAATTCATCAGGGAAGGAGAAGTGCTTCAAGGTTTTAAAGAGGAAGTTTAAGTTTACCCGATCAAAAGCTTTTTGAGCATTGACAGATAGTGCATATTTGGGGGATTTATCGAATTTTGTTAAATAGGTTATGGCTTCAATAGTTAGAGTGTTATCCCAAACATGTCTACTGTTCATGAAACCGAATTGGTCATAGGGTGTAATGTGTGGTAAAACGTTTTTTAGTCTATTTGCTAAGATAGATGATAGAATCTTTATGTCAATGTTAATTAAGGCAATTGGACGGTAGTCATTTGCGCTGAGATTATTGTCATTTGATTTTGGTATAAAAATGGTCTTGGAGTTGTTGAGATAGAGATTGGATATACCAAACTGAATAATGTGATTATAAACTTTAAGTAGTATGGAGGCAAGATTTTGCTTAAAGGACTTGTAGAATTCTGACACATAACCATCTGGTCCTGGAGCTTTGCCTTCAGCTTGTTTATGGCCAAGGATACTTCATTCCTAGTTATAGGTGCTTTAAGTAAATTAATGTGAGTATCACTTACTGTTGGAAATTGTAATTCATTTAGGAAAGAGTCCTGTAGGTCTTCTTATTTAAGTGTTTGGGGTCCATAAATTTCCTCGTAAACTTCCTGAAAGACCTGGATGATTTCCTTATCTGTGAAATAGGAGCGTCCTTTATGAATAATATGTTTTATTGTAGTAGGTGGGGGTCTGATGTTTATAATCCTAGCCAGGACCTTCGAGGGCATTTGCACCCATTCAGCGTACTTATGGATAAGTCTAGATTCCATAAGTGAGTAATTACTTAGGTGTAATTCATGAAGTTGTTTTTGTATGGTGGATATTTGTTTCTCAATGTCAGGAGAGAATTTGGTTTGGAGTTCTGATTCTAGTTTTTTTAGTTCTGTTTCTAGCACCATAGTGTGGGATTTAGATTGTTTTTTAATTAGAGAGGATTTCTGGATAAGGGTACCTCTTAAGGTAGCTTTGGCAGCCGACCATTGAACATCTAGAGGTATATCAGACATTTCGAGGGAGGTAATTGTCTGTGACAGGAACTCTTGAATTTCTCTATGGAGAGTCTTGTTGTTCAGGAGGTTTGGATTAAGGGACCAGTTTGTAGGGATGAGATTCTCACGGTTATGTTTACAGATATTTAGGTGTAGGTTAATTTTGGCATGGTCAGAAATAGTTCTGGGATCACTGCTATATATTATTTCATAGTAGGCAAAAGTTGTTGATATTAAAAAGAAGTCTATCCTAGACCAGGATTTATGGTAAGCTGAGAAGAATGTGTAGTTACTAATACTGGGGTCTTTTCTAAAGAGTTCAAAAGGATCAAACAAGTTGAAATCTTCCATCATATCTCTTATAATGTTAGTAAAATTTATGGGCTGTTTATTGGATTTGCAGGTTTTGTCTAATTCCGGTCTGATTGTAATATTCCAGTCCCCACCAAGGATCAGTAGATGATTGTTGCATTTTTCAATGAGTGAATAGATTTCGTATAGGAATGAAGAATGCTGTATGCAGAACCATAGACATTTAATATAAGTATTTATTTTTTTGTAGGACGGGACAGAACATGTTAGGTAGCACCATCTCCCATTTGGGTCCCATTCTGTGGTTATAATTGATCCCTTGAAATATTTTTTAACTATTATTGCAACCTCCTTGGAGGTCGTGCTGTCACCAGCCACTATAATTTGTTTTATCTATTTCTTTCTAAGGTCATTTGCCCATTGAGCCATTGTCATGTGTGTTTCCTGTATAAGAGTAATTTCAAAAGTAGATTTTTGGATTAAGTGTAAAACTAAATTATTTTTTCTATTATTTTGTAACCCTTTTATATTCCATGAATCTATCAATAACTTTTAGCCAAGTAATTAGTATTAGTAGCAAGCAGATGGGTTGTTAGCTTAGATAAGGACAGGCAGTTGAAGTGATAGCAGACAAGATTGTTATCCTTAACTGAGGTAAGTTTAGGACAGAGATAAGGTAAAGTGACAGCCGCCTCTCTCAGAACATTACCCTTGCTTAACCACATTCTACAAACATCTGAAAGAGATAAGAATAAACTATTTACAAGATAAACTACTTTACAAAAAAATCTCAACATTCCAAAATCCAACTTACTACACACACTCGTGCTTCTTGCTCTAAGATAACAGTAGTAAAATGACTTTTTGGCTTATAGTATACATCAGCATATGTATTTGGTTCTAACAAAAAGGATTTTTCTTGACATTAGAATTGTATTTGACTGTGCCTAACCCCTTAGGACCATAAAAAAGGTCACCCTAAAGTACCTAGCCTGAAGAAAAATAAATAAAATATAGCCAAGACTCAAAAATGACTTTATTAGGGTTTAAACAATGTATTTGAGAGGTGAAAGTGCCTCCGGCTGTCAAGACATAAAGGGGTACCTTTTCCTTTATAATTAACAGGTGGAACTTTAGGCCACTGCTTTTTGCTGTCTTTGAAAAGGCCTGTCACCTAATGGGACCTTGAATTTGGAGCCAAACTCATTTAGAAATATATAGTAGTCTTTATATAACGCAAAAGCCAGGACTAGTTTACCCAAAAATAACCAATAGGGGAGTGGTACCTATACAAAGAAAAGAAAAAAAAAATTGCAAGTAACATAACATCCCCCATTGTTACCAGCCATATCTCCTTGTCCAACATTATGAACAAGGTTAATTAAGTACAGCTTTCAAAACACTTTACAGCAGCATCACTTCACAATAGCGTATTTACCATTTTAATGCTTATGCCTCATTATTTACAAAATCCTGTTGAAAGGGACAAGACAAATAGAAGTGGTTTTGTGAATAAAAATTACACTGCTTACTAAGCACAGTTTTATGGGAAAGGTCACAACGATAGGAACCATTTCCGTTCCCACTGTAACCGTGTCTCTCTCCCACCGTACCAGTAATAAAAATGAAAGTATATCTCATTCTTTTAGTGAAACACAACAACCTTAGACTAAACATTAATTAACACAAGTCAGCACTGAATGAGCTGCGGCAAATTAAACGTGAACATAGACAGCATTGTGCACATGAGGTTGGGTAAGACTGATCTAAATAATTGAGGTTCAGACACCAGGAGGAAGACGACACATTTGCTGTGGAAAAACATGTTGATATGCATGTCTGCAGCATAAATTAGACAGAGATGATATGATCTGACAAAAATTGTGTCTCAAAATAGTCAGCAGTGAGTAGAATCTTACTGCACACTGGTATTTATATAAAACATTTTGTCTTGTGGTAACAATAGGTGTCATGTTTTAATCATATTTAATACAGAATCTGATTAATTTAACTTGCATGACTTGTGTGTATGGTTTTAGTTCCCTTTAGAGACAGTGCTTGACTTAGCATGCTAAACTCTGGAAACTGATGGTCTGCCCTAACACTGCTACTAAATTTAATTTAAATTAGACTTTTTCTTTCTTCACTTTCCTCATACCTTCAAGAGAAAGTACAGTTTTGTACCTACCTTAAATGTAGATGTTCGAGTGTTCACACTGCTGCAGTCATCACACTTGGGTTATTCTGCCATCAGGCGGTCCCGCAGTCGGCCAGAGTTTCAAAGTGTTGGTCCGGCATCGGTTGCTGTCGCTTCTTCCCTGACGTCAGTGTGCCAGGGGTATATAAGATGCATCCGACACCATTTTCTTCAGTTTTTCTTGCTCCAGATGTCAGGTGCCCCCAAGTAGGTAGGCAAAACATATAAAATAAAAACAATACCTTCAGTCACAAGCAAATACACCACAAAGGTTGTATAGGATAGAAAGGTATAGACAAGGCCAGCTAGTTCAGAGGGGATGGAGGGAGGGTAACCTGGACTGCAGCAGTGTGAACACTCGAACATCTACATTTATGGTAGGTACAAAACTGTACTATGTTCATCGTGTTACACTGCTGCAGTCATCACACTTGGGTAGAATCCCAAAGCTAAGGTTGGGTGGCTGGTCTATAAAGAGTTAGGATTGGCTATGAGACCCTGCAGAACTGCAGTGGTAAATCCTGCTCTGGATTTAGAGTAAAGAGGCAGGTGGTAATGCTTGGTAAAGGTGTGCACTGAACTCCAAGTTGCAGCCTCCAAAATTTCCTTGGTAGGTACTCCTCTGAGAAAGGCCGCTGAAGTGGCTGTAGCCCTGATGGAATGTAGCCTGATGCTATTTGAGACTGATTTCCCATGCTGTGTGTAGCAGTAACGAATACAGTGTCCTATCCATTTTGATATAGTCTGCTTTGAGATAGCCTTGCCCTGTGATCCTGCAGCATATGCTACAAACAGTTGCTCAGTTTTTCTGATAGCTTTTGTTTTGTCCAAGTAGAAGCATAGCTGCCTGTGTATGTCCAAAGAATGCAGAAGTTTCTCCCCTTTATTCTGGGGGTTTGGATAAAAAGTTGGCAAATGGATGGTTTGTTTAAGAGCCATACTAGATACCACCTCTGGCATAAAAGTAGGGTTTGTCCTTAAAGAAACCCTGTCCTGATGAAAAATTATAAAAGGTTCCACTGCCATTAATGCCTGTAGCTCTGAGACTCTTCGTGCTGAAGTTACTGCCAGGAGCAGAGCTGTTTTCCATGATAAAAATTTCAGATCGGCTGTATTGGCTGGCTCAAAAGGTGGTCGGGTCAGCTTTTCCAAAACAAAATTGAGGTCCCAGGTTGGTGTTGGTGCTCTCCGGGGAGGTCTTATGTTTTTAGCCCCTCTGAGGTACTGCTTTAGCAAGGGATGAGAGAATAAAGGATGATCCATGTTATAATGTGCTGAAAAGGCAGAGGCGTGGATCTTAATTGATGAGAAGGATAGGCCTCTGTCCAGCATCTCAATTAAGTATTGTAAAGTCTGAGGAATGTTTGGAACAAGAGGATCTAGGCTTTGAGCCTGGTTCTAGGTGCAGAATCTCTTCCATTTTTCTGAGTAAGCTTTCCTGGTGCTAGGCCTCTTGGCCTCCAAAATGACATCCATAACCGCTTTAGAGAGAGGTGTTGCCTGTGTGACTAATAAATCTGCCATGCAGCCAGGTTTAGGGTTTTGAGCTGACTGTGCAGGATCTGATTGTTTTGTTGAGTCAGAAGGTGTGGAATTTGAGGCAAAATCCATGGTGGGCCTTGTGCTAGGTTCCTTAAGATAGAGTACCAGTGCTGACATGGCCAGTCTGGAGCAATCAGGATCATCTGTGGTTTCTCTTGTCTGGCTTTTAGGAGTACCTTTGAAAGGAGAGGCAGAGGCGGGAAGGCATAAACTTGTAGGTTCTTCCAGCTGAACAAAAGAGCATCCTCTTTCCATGCTTGTTTGTGATAAGTCCTTGTGCAGAATTTTTGTAGTTGGCAATTCTGTGGGGAGGCAAAAAGATCTATGTCTGGGCATCCCCATTTTTGCGTTACCATGCTGAAGATTTGTGGATTCAATTTCCATTCATGAGGGTCCATGATATTTCTGCTTAGATTATCTGCCAGAGTATTTTTCTTTCCTGGCAGGAATTGTGCTTGCAGGTGAACTTGGTACATTAGAGCTGTGTTCCGCAAGGTCATGGCTTGCCTGCATAGGGGGTAAGAATGAGTGCCCCCTTGCTTGTTTATGTACCACATTACTGTGGTGTTGTCTGTCTTTAGTAATAATTGTCCTGGATGCAGAAGGTCCTTGAAAGCTGTTAGGGCATTCTGCACAGCCAACATCTCTTTTTGATTGATGTGAAGATGCATCTGGTCTGTGGTCCACGTGCCCTGAATGCATTTTCCTGCCATGTGTGCTCCCCAGGCGTAATCCAAAACATCTGTTGTTAGAGTCTGCCTGGCTGTGGGTAGGGTGAAAGGCTGACCCTTGTTTAGGTGACATGCCTGTGCCCACCATCAAAACCCCTGTTGTCGCAGGGAATCAGTGGTATTACTGCTTCTAAACTGTGAGAGTGCTGAGTCCAAACACTTTTTAGGTACCATTGTAGTTTCCTCATATGCAGTCTGGCATATGGTATTAGTAGTATGCAGGATGCCATGAATCCCAGGTCCTGCAGAATTTTTCTTGCAGGGAGATGGGACTTTTTTGCCAGTAGTTGAAAATACTGAGTTAGTTGAACCTGCTTGTCTGGCGTGAGGTAAGCCATCTGGGCCGTTGCATTTAAGCTGGCACCCAGGAATGTAATCTGTTGTGAGGGCACTAGTTTTGACTTCTTTTCATTTACTGTGTACCCTAGAGAAGTTAGCAACCTTTTTACAAATGCCAGATGCTGTAGAAGAATGTCCTTTGTCTCTGCTTGAATGAGGCAGTTGTCCAGGTATGGATATATTTGAATTCCTTTTTGTCTGCAAAACACAATTACTGGTGCCAGGCACTTTGTGAAGACCCTGGGCACAGTAGATAAGCCAAAGGGCAGTGCAGAGAATTGGTAGTGCATTGTACCAGATTTGAATCTGAGGTATCTTCTGCAATTTTGTCTGATAGGGACATGCAGGTATGCCTCTTTGAGGTCCAGTGTAACAAGCCAAGCGTTCTTGCCCAGCATGGGTAGAAGCTGCTGTAATGTCAACATTTTGAATTTTGGAATATCCAGGTAAGTATTTAGAATTGAAAGGTCTAATATGGGCCTTGAGGCCTTGTCCTTTCTTGGGACCAGGAAGAGTCTTGAGTAAAATCCTTGTCCTTGTTCCTGCTGTGGTACATTTTGAATAGCTCTCATGTCCATGAGGGCTGAAATTTGTTTCTCTGCCTCTGCCCATTGCTTTTGTGGCAGGTCTGGCATACTTTTTAGTCTTGGTAAAGTATGAAAGTGGAACCTGTAACCTTGAGACACAATATTTAGAACCCATTTGTCTTGGGTGATTGTTTGCCAGTTTTGAGAAAAAAGTGCTAGTTTTCCCCCCAAGGGGGCTTCCAAAAGGGAAGTGTTTGGCGTACGAAGGGGAAAGTCATTGTGACTGTTTCCTGTAAAGTTGAGACTTGTCCTCACCTCCTTTTGGGATTGAGGTGCCCCACTGTCGTTGTCTGTTTGAGCCTTGGGGTTGAGATCTGCCTCTTGGGCATCTGTATCTGCCTCTCTGTGGTCTGTCTGACACTGGAAAGGACCAATTTTTTGTAGGCCAATTTCTGCTAAATCGAGGTGGCTGTACCTGTAAGAAATCCTTGACTGTTTGCATAGATTTAGCTTTATCCTCCATTTTCTTTAACACTTGTTCTGCCTTAACACCAAACAAGGTATCATGCTGTAAAGGAGCATCCAATAATTTTGCCTTAACATGATCAGGTAAACTATGTTCTTTTAACCAGGCATGCCTTCGAATCACTGAACCTGTAACTGCGGCTCTACAAGAGGCCTCTAGAGAATCAAAACCACATTGCAGAGTATGTTTTCCCACCTGTTCAACTGCATGCAATAAATCCTGCATTTCTTTACAAGCAGGAGCTCCTGAGCTTGCAAGCATTTTCTGTTTTAATTGAGCCATTAAATATTGTTGGTACTTAAGCATGTGAAACTGGCAATTTAAAGCTCTACTGCTAAAGTTGCAGATGTGTATACTTTCTTCCCCCATCTATCCAAAGCTCTGGAATCTCTGCCAGAGGGTACTGGATTTTTTGCAATGGAAGCCTTAACCCCTTTTGGACCCTGGGAAATAGTTTCTGGATATGCAGAAGGGTTTTTATAAAGAAATTTGTGCGAGTCAGAGACTCTGTAGTACCCATCTGGCTTGGCTGGTGCAGGGGGCAAGGAATCAGGAGATAAGCTAGATTCAGAGAACACATTATCCACAATATCTAGTACAGGCGGAATAGCCAGGGGCCTGTGCTGAAGCAATAGAAGGAAATCTCTGAGCCTTTTCTTAGATTCTGAATAATCCTGACTTTCCCAATGGAAATGCTCCCTCATGGTATGTAAAGTTTCCCCAAAAGAATAATCCTCAGGAGGAGAGGCTGAAGGGATAGATTCTTCAACATCAGAGTCCTCATAGGGGGGTAGAGAGTATTCCTGGTCTGAAGAGGAATCAGAGGAAATGGAAACCTGATCAGAGGAATCGTAGTCTGTATCCTGCCTAGGCCTTTTCTCAGGAGGGGGATGAGAACCCCTGATTAAAGTAATGAGGTCTTCTGCCATTTTAAGCATCTGTTTCTTAGGCATGGAGGCTTGTCCAGGAGAATGCTGTACTTGTTTCTTTGTCTTTAGTGGTACTTTTATCTTGGCTATAGTTTTAATGGTAAGTTGAGAAGGTCTGAAAATACCCTCAGAAGCCGATGCCTGCTCAGCGGCTCCAGACCCATCTGAGGGATTAGTTTCCGTAGTCCCAATACCTTGAGTATCCAGAGGCCTAGTTGTCTCCACATGGGAGTCGGAGGCGGCTTGTGGCTCTGAGGTAGCGGGTGTCAGGGGCTGCGAAAGGGCCTCAATGAGAACCAGCGAACTGGCGACTGGCCTAGAAGAGGCTTTGTCATCGGTTTTGGACCTTGGATGTCTATCTTTATCCTTATCCTTGCGTTTCTTCGGTATTGTGATCGTCGGTTGATCCGACGGCATTGTATAATTGAACCTTCGGCCAAAGTAGTGCAATGCAAATTCAAAACGCCTTTTAATAGTACGTTTGTTAAATCTAGCACAAAACCGACAACTAGAGACGTCGTGATCAGGGCCTAGGCATGGAATACAGTAAGAGTGGAAGTCCTTATGAGGTATTTGCTTTCCACAAGAAATACAATTATTAACTTTTTCTGACATCGGGCTGAGGCAAGAAAAAAGTTTCCACAATGGGGTACTTAGCTTTATTGAAGACTTCGGATCTGAAATTCGACTTCGAAAATCTCAGGAGTCAGCCTACCGGCACTTGCAAACTGCTTCTGCTTTGGGCACCGCGCGACAAGAAAGACTGAAGAAAATGGCGTCGGATGCATCTTATATACCCCTGGTGCACTGATGTCAGGGAAGAAGCGACAGCACTGACGCAGGACCAAGACTTTGGAACTCTGGCTGACTGCGGGACCGCCTGATGGCAGGATAACCCAAGTGTGATGACTGCAGCAGTGTAACACGATGAACATCGCATCTTTTTTAACACTGAGGCAAAAACTTTATTCAGCCCTCAAAGCCCAGATAAATAAACCAGCTGGTCCTGGTTAAGACAAGACTAGAACAACTCTTATGTGCTAATACCATCTCTTAAGCCAAAGTTTTAACACAAAAAAAAAATTAAATTAAAAAAATCATTTTCCGGAAACTCTCTTACTGGCTGTGCTATACCAGAGCGGTTTACATAGCAGATCTTAATATGCTTTGAAAATACTTCAGCACTAATGTTTCACAACTGGAAACACTAGTTGCATGTTTCTCTGGCATACTGCAGTGGAGAATTTGTTTAGAAGACATGCTAACATGATTACTGATCTGCAGAACTATTCTGCATTTGCTACATATCTAAAAAGCATCTTTATATAATGATAACACTCATATACTGTCAGCACTGTCGGCCCTTCTTCCATTGTCTAATTATTTGATACATGTCACTAGTTCATGGAGAGAACCTACAAATGAAAATATTATTTAGTGAGTGCATAATGTTTATGCTTCAATTATGTAGTAAACCCAAGAATTCTGTCTTTTCAGAAAGAAATCATTACTTATTGGTTGGTTAAGAGTTGCACAAAGTTCTGTCATTACTGCATAGTATAACCTACAGCTAGTTACAAAGATGTTAATTTATCTACTAAACGAGGACTCTAGAATGCAATGTCAAGCATTTTCTCTCATTATTTGATTACAATATTGTGATTTCAGGGCCTCATTTCTTTGAAAAAAAAAAATGACTTAATGAAAATGTGTCTTCAGGAGTAACATCAATAATTTTGCACTGCGAACAATGCTGACAAAATTCAAGACTGCAAGAAATATGATACACAAAACTTACAGAGCTAGAAAGACTTCCTAAATTACACCTCCAGGAAAAGCCGGCCAAGGAAAGTAATACTGTTAACATTTTAATGCTGTTAAAATCTGACGTTTGTACCAAAAATGACAGTCCCACTTTGGGCATTTGATAAGGTGGCAACCCTATCAAACATAATATCTTCAAAAACGTCGCCCCTTGCTATTGTGTAGATGACATGTTCAGCGGCTCCCACTAAAACTACTGGTGACTGAAAATCTAAACATCCTCTGGCCAAGTTACGCACTTTAGAGAGGAGTTTACACAACTGTAGAGCTATGCCCAGAAGTTAGTGATGCAGAAAGGATACAATTTTTTTCTAGCTACACCGAAGGCAGTAGCCATTTTTATTATTAAGTAGTATGGCATAATCTTTGACTAAGACATACTTCTGTATATATATATATATATATATATATATATATATATATATATATTTATTTTTTGGATTAGTCCAGATTTTTTGTGCTGAAAGGTTAAGAGACATAGCGCACAGGTAACGCCACAAAGGTTAGGCAGGAACAAACTATGTCGCCAAGCAGGTGGTGTTGAACAATCACTTTTAAGCGGTGTTTCATGGTCTTGGTTCTAAAACATCAGGAACTAAACAATCATCCGTTTTTATTTCTGCCCTGCTCTGATCAGCACGCACAATTTTAGATTAACACCTTTAAAGAGTCAGTATTTAGACAGTAGAAAGCAGTCCATCCAGCATTACTCATTTGTTTACTTACTTCAATTTGACTGGGATTAGACCAACTTGGCAAAAAAAGATTTCTTTTTTTTTTCCTCATCACAGGCCCAGGGAGAAAAGCTACATAGGTATGTCACAAAATATAAAGAGCTATGTACATTTAATTGCTTGTACTTTTATTCCTGAAAAGTCCTTCTACCAAAAAGTTTACATGTATCACAAGGAGTATTCTAACTATTCCACCATCAGGCACACCACATAGTGTCTTTAGATCTGAAAGGGAATTCTGTAGCCAACATTTCCAGCACCTTCTGGATCCACTTGTCATTATTCATTTTAGAAGATCAGTTCCACAACTAATGGTACAGTGAGGAATAGTTCATTGTACAATGACTTACAGCCCAAAATATAGCATTTTCAGCAATAAATTATTTCTTCTCTTCTTAGGGTTGCCACCTTTCTACTGTGCCATTTCCTGACAAACAAGCCCCGCCCCATGCACAATCAAGCCACACCCATTCCCTTCAATAGCCACACCCCTTTACTCTAGCACCCTTCAGCATAAGTCTTTAATATCACATACAGTTACCAATAAGTAGAAAAATGTGCAACGAGTCAAAAGTAAATTAAAATGGCATAGACGGTATACCCTAGAAAACACAGATAAAAGGTAAACAGTTGTGATGACAAACTAGACAAAAAGCTACATTTAAGCCTCACTATAATATGAAGACTGTACGACATAGACACCCTAGGAAGAAACACAGGTCAAGGTAAACATCACGGTTATGATAGACTAGAAAAGACAGTTCTACAGTCCAAGCATCCTATACAAATCATGTAGTCATATATTCACTGTAACATCAAATGAACTAAGCTTTGGTATAGACGGTATACCCTAGAAAACAGATAAAGGTAAACAGTGGTGATGACAAGCTAGACAAAAAGCTACATTTAAGCCTCACAATAATACAAAGACTGTACACCCTAGAAAGACACCCTAGGAAGAAAAACACAGGTCAAGGTAAACATCACGGTGATGACAGACTAGAAGAGACAGATCTACAGTCCAAGCATCTTATACAAATCATGTAGTCATTATATATTCACTGTAACCAAGTCCAAAACCAAATGAAATATTTAAAACATTGCAGTAAAAACAGCCTTGGTATACCCTAGAAAATGCAGATCAAGGTAAACATAGCAGTGATGACTAGAGAAATGATAGTTCTACAATCATAGCTCTACAATCATAGCAAGAACCCTATATAACTCCGTCAGTATACAATCACTATCAAAGTGCACCCACATAAAAAATAATAAATCAAAGTGCACCCACATGAAGATAATAAATCAAAGTGCACCCACATGAAAAATATTTACACTAACTGCAGTTAAAAACAGCCAAACAAATCCTTCCTATATATATCTGCAGACAGTATACTAGAAACTACAGATAAAGAATAAGGTAGATGTGGTGATTACAAACTAGAAATTGTTCTAGTTAATAATCACCACATGTTGAACATCTAGATACAGTTACACACATCTTGTTACCATCAATGAATGAGATAGTGCCAGCACAGCTAGTGAATTAATATAAATTTAATATTTAAAAAATTCACTAGTAGCTGTGCTGGCAATATTTCATTCCCCTTGTCACACTAATCTTTGAAAATCTACCTTAATTCCAAAGAATTCATCCATTAAAAAAATTCCACTTACCTCCAGAAAAAGCAGCAGCAGGGCTCTTTAAACAAGCTCTCAGCCAGAAGAGAACAGGCAGCTAACAAAGGGCCAGCAAGCAGCAGGCAGCCAGGGGAACACAACACCACCCAGTCGGCCAGTCCACAGCACTTCTCCAGGGCAAGACTCCAGCAAGCAAGGCAAGCAGCAGGGCTAGGGCAATCCTTTCAGGCTCCAGGCAGCAGCAGCAGCAAATGAAACCAGCACACCACACCAGGCAATCCACTGAAGACGTCCCAAACTGAACAACTAGCAAACAGCCGAACGAACCAGCAAGAAATTTCAGACCTTAGTACCGACCTTTTAGAGTAGAGACAGTAAAAGGTAAAAGTATAGCTGGAGCACCGCTGTTTATTCCCTAATTTTCGCGGGCTTTGCGGGGATTTGACTTGCAAATCTAAGTGTTGATTGGCTGCTTGCTGCATGAGCCTCTTCTGCAGCAAGCAACCAATCAACCGAGAGTCCAAGACGGTAATGTCATTTTTTTTTTTTTGTCGTACAGACGCCCTGACGTCGTACAACTTATTTCCGGACTCCCAGAGCAAGAACCGGAGAACTGGAGTGCCCTATTGATTTCCGGGCACTCCGGAAAAAAAACGGAGGGGTGGCAACGCTATCTCTTCTTCTCTTCTGTAACCGGAGCTCGCACTTTCTTGTTTAGAGTGAGCAGGGAGAAAGGCGGAAGTCTCATGTTTGCAGTGGAACTCATTAGCAGCTAGACAATCTGGCGCATTGAAGAGGGAGGAGGATTCCTGTAGGACATATTAGCTTGTTGCGCTCGGAGGACAAGAAGAATATTTGGGACTCACAATTTCATGGCCTGCCATTCGAATGTTGAAATGGAAGCCTGGACATGGCTTTGGGAGACGGATTACATTCAGAGGAAGGAAGATGGTGTTTTGTTGAGACTAAGGTTTTGAGGGGATGATTTGATCGCTGGTAGTATGATCCGTTGCATATTGAACAGTAACACAAGGCATGTAAGCATGAAGGGTTTTATATGCTTATTGGAGAAGTGAGTGCTTATTTGCGTCTTCATTTTAAAAAAAAGAGAGGCTCATAAGTATTCCTGTTTGACGGTTAATTGGAGGGTGTCAGATTTTCACCAAATACTTTAAGGAATGTAGCTTTCACTTCTTGTAGTTTTTTTTATAAAATACGTTACATTTTTATGCTGGAATGATAGGATGGCTGGGTACTTCATCTGAAATTTAATGGATTTATTTATAAGAAACTTGCAGAAGGGTGAGAGGGATTGTCTTTCCTGTTTAATAGGAAATGGCAAGTCCTGAGCAAATGTAATTTTTGAACCTCTTCAGATCACGAACTTCTTAGCTTTAGCAGCTTGTAGGATTGACTGTGCATGGGAAGCATTAAGTAGGCTTGTGTAAATTTATCTGGACATATCCATTGCTTGTGATTTTCTCAAGGCCCTATGAATTCTTTCGATTGTGAATGTTTGTGCCAGATCTTTATTATCTATTAAGAGTCCAAAAAGTTCCAGTGCAATGATGGGCAGCTGTGATTGTTCAAGCTTCTCGGAAACTCCTCTAATCAGCACATTATTACGCCTTGTTCTGGCCTCCAGATCAATTATTTTTTGCTGCATTTCATTTATGGAAGCTTCATTTGTAGAAGTAGTTTTTTGAAGTTCCTGTATTTTGATTTCATTATCCAAGATTTTTGCATCATTTTCGTCTAGTCTGGTAATGATTTGTTCCAGGTTGTTGCCAAAAAGGGTTAGCTTTGAGGAAAACATTTGTATTTCTGACTAAAGTGGAGATAGTGCTGCCTTGAGATCCTCAATTGTAAAGGGATACTCTCCCTTGTTTTTTTGGTGGCTGCTTAGAGGCCTAAGGCTGTGATTTGGTTGTGTTTTGCCTTTTGGAAGATGTTTCCTTTTCTGGAGACAAAATTAGTGACAATCTAGTTTTTGAAGATTGTGCTTCCATTTGTCCCATATTGAACAGATTTTTATTTTTTCCCCCTTTTCTTTGCGTTCCTTTATTTGTTTGTGCTTCTATAGATTCTTTGCAATGCTGTCCGGCCTAAGCACATGTGGCTGTGAGTACTATTACCCCCTTGAATGAAAATGAGAAGTAACAGACCTTTCCAAGACGCAAATCCAGCAAACATTTTTTGAGAAGTAAGTAGACTATAGTTAGTTTTGCATTGAAAAACCCTTTTTTTTGTTTTTTTTTTATGATGTGGCAGCAGGTGATTTTTGTAGATTTTTTGGCAGTAGTAAGAGCACACAGAAGACCATGTTTCCTAGTCAGCGGCCATTTTAGAATCCCAGAATAAAAGGATTTTTAACAGCTACTGAAGCCTGATGCTGTGTGGTTTGCATGGATAACACTATGTTAGAGTAGTGGATTTTCTTTTAAATTTATTATATACTGATTTGACAATTTAAAAAAAATCTGACTATTTCTATTTCCTGTCTTTATATATTCCAGAAGTTCCTCCTGGAATAGCACATTTCAGGATTTTTGCTACTTTACTATTTGTACATTAAAGTATTTTTTGATGTTGTCAGTAATCTCCAGTGTATTTTGCTTATACCTCTAAATCATCTTGCAATCTCTTATTTGTTTTTTTTTTTTTTTTTTTTGCATTGTCATTCCCATACTTCTCAACCTCTCAGTGCATGAAAACTGGACAAAGCCAAAATCAACAAGGGGCAAAGCCTAAAAAGAAGGACAATTTTTAAATATTGCTCTTATAAACTTGAGAATTTTAGAGTGTATTTTCTGAATGGCATGAACTGTTTAATCACTTCAGTTTTCAATGATTTACCAGAAAACCTTAAATGTTATGAGGAACAGACCCAAATATGAGACACAAATCTGAATAATTAAGAGATATGGTCATTCCTAATTTTAGTTGACTCACAAAGCTTTTCTGAATATGTTTCTAGAAGAACATTTAATTTCTTAAACGTCACTAAAACAAAAATAAATTTGCATGTCTACAAAGCAAAACTCGTAAGTAAATATTTTAAATTATTAAAGTGTATCAAATGCAGCAGATTTTTCCTAACATCAGTCACTTTCTCTCCAGAGTAAGACAGCTATTTGTGTTTTTATACATTTCATTCTCATAAATAAACAAGGTATTAGGAGAGCCACAAATAAAACCTGTTCTACGTGAAATGCACTATTGTAAACCACAAGGGACAATAAAGGTAAGTACCCAAAGGGCAAAAATATTTCCACTGGTTAGTCATTAATTAAATTGCCAGTAATAGTTCATCCTGTGCAAAGTCACAAATAAGTCAACGCATACCCCATACAGTGGACATAAGGCAGAGAACTAATCTCAGAAAATTCACCAACCTAATGCTCAACTGTTCTGATTTATACAGAATGTACAGAATTTTGCCTCATATTTTTGGTCTGTTCATCATAAACGTTTGTGGTTTTCTGACAAATCATTGTGCTTCAAGTCAATAAATAATGACGTACATTTGAGTTTCAGATTTCATATCCTGCAGAAAATGTCAGCTAATGCAAAACCTTTTATTCTAACAAATTTTGAAGTTTATAAGAGCAATATTTAAAATCTGTCCCTGAATTTGGGCCTTTGTCCCGTATTATTTTTATCTTTGTTCATTATTCTTGCTCTTAGAGTTTGAGAGGTAGGATAGACAGGCAAGAAGACACACGCACACACACACACACACACACACACACACACACACACACACACACACGCAGACATACTCATCTATACATCTATGGACAGTTTGGAAAATCATCGGTTCACCAGCAAAAACCCACATGGCCACATGGGAGGACATGCAGACTCTGCAGAGAAGACACAACATTTCATAACTGAACTGGAAAACTGATCACTGTTAGACAGGAGTGGTAAGACTGCACCCTAGTGCTCTGCATATACATTTCATTCGTCAACATTAAGGAATGGAGTAAAACTATATACATACAGCAATAGGCTAGAAATTAAGTGCATGCTACTTTGTCAGTGCTATTTCAAAGTAAAGCTTCCATCACTTATATAACATACAGGAAATGCACTATTTAGAGTTGTGTATGGCAGCTCAAAAATATGCCATGCAGAAATGTTTAGTAGGAATTCTATAAAACAACATAATGTGTGAATATGATGAGTCTATGTAAGACATCATGCATTCTCCTTGTGTTTAGACATTATAGCTTCTTTTTCAATTGCATTTATTTTGTTTTACTAATTACATGTTCAACTCACAAATTTCTTTCTGCAGACACAGTTTGTGGAGATTACACAATATGTGTACCGTATGATTTTGCAATTACTTACAAAAACAAAATATTTTTATGCAAGCAGTGCATTGACATTTGCTTTTAAAATATATAAAAACAACGCAATATACAATAAAATCACATAGCATTTTAGTCCAGAAGTACAACATACAGTATATATTTAGCATTTGGAAGCACATTTCAGAGTTAGGAAAATGTTCATTTGAAGAGGCAGGGAAGGATTCATTAACAGCTACATGAAGGGTAGTGATCGTGCACGGCCAACATGATAGTGAGCTGTTTGGCATTCATTAGCTGGGTCTACACAACATGTAGAGCCGCTAAACACAGATAAACAGCAGAATATGCTAATGAAAGCATGAAGAGCCAAGTACATGCTAATTAACCAATCCAACATAGCAGAGCTATTCAGGAACCTATAAAGCAATCATGTACACTCAGTGCAGGCTTTTGCCATGTACACCAAACCTCTTTGACGTACAACACGATTACACTTAGTAAAACATGTTAGGGGTGCTACTGCTATTATTATGCTGTTTGTGCAACAGGTTTTAAATCAGGGTGCTGCTGCTGCTGCTGCTGCCAGACCTCGGGCAAGAAGAAGAGAAAGGGTGTTCAGACCCCATTTGACTTCTTGTGGACTGCATGAAACAGAAGAGGTTGAGAGATATGCAGCCTCTGCCACCCCCCCACCTCAGTCCGCAGGAATACCATGAAGAATTTATCCCAGTGGTAACAAATGTATGTTTAGCATTGCATTTACTAGCAACTGATACTTTTCAGAGCCCCAAAGGAGATATATTAGGGGTGTCATAGGCATCAGCATCTAGAACCTTACATCAGTTTTTTTTAAATACAAAGCTACTAAAGCATATCTGTTTCACACAAACACCGCAGGACTGAGCAAGCAAGAACCTTGCAAGAATGTTATGCAACAGTACACCTCCCTGAAGTGTTGAGGGCCATAGATTGCACATAGAAATAAAAGCCCCACAGGGAGACCAGGGAAAGAGGCACATCAAAAAAAAATATTTTCCACTCTATAAACTGTCAGTTTACTTATAATACCCAATGGATCATCTACTATGTCTGTTCAGGTAACCCAGGCAGTTTCCACGGCTCACACATATGACACACTTCTAAATTGTACAGCATGTTTGCTAGGGGTAACATTCTTCAAGGGCTTCTAGCGGGGGATGCAGGTTATGCACTGTAGCCCTGGCTCATGAACACCCATGAGAAACCCACACAAACCCACTGAGCAAGGATACAATGAAGTCCATAATCAAACAAGGAATATCATATGTAAAGTATGTCTGGATTGCTGAAATCATAGTTCCATTGTCTGGACATATCAGGAGAGGTACTGCAGTATGACCCAGGCACCTCTGCTGAAATACTTTTGTGCCATGTTACACAATTTAATACTCAGGAAACAGATCCACCAAGGATAACTAGGGGTTGCATTACAGTTTCAAGGACCACAGGCAGGGCCAGCTGCAGGTACAGATGAGGAGTCCGAGAGAGAACCACTAGCTGCAGACTGAGATAGCAGATGGAGGCATGCTCAGTAGGTAGAGTGCAGATGCTCACTACCTAGCTCAAATCTTAAGATCCCACACACATTCAGATAAGAAAATCGATGCTTTTTAAACAGCACAACCTTTACTTAATCATAGTAGTGATTGGTGGCAGTGGTAATGACCTTATAGTCTGGTCAGAAGGGGGCATAGCTAGCAAACCTGTGCCAGCAATTTCTAGGGTGTGTGTGTGTGTGTGTGTGTGTGTGTGTGTGTGTGTGTGTGTGTGTGTGTGTGTGTGTGTGTGTGTGTGTGTGTGTGTGTGTGTGTGTGTGTGTGTGTGTGTGTGTGTGTGTGTGTGTGTGTGTCTGTGTGTCTGTGTGTGTATGTGTGCATGTGTGTGTAAATCAATTCTCAAAGTGTGTGTGTGTCAGCTACTTGCAGCAGGGACACGAAGCATGAGATTCACAGAGAGAGTGGTGTGGTACAGAACTTGGCTTGGGCACTTGGCTGAGGACTTAACCCTACAACTGTACCAATTGGGAGTCTTATTAGGGACCTGTAGGGAGACAGATATAGAAACCCAGACCCCAGGCTAAGTGTGTTCCCTTGTGTGTTTCTTAACGGAAACTGCGCTTGATGCAGAGATGTCTGCTTCTGGAAATACTGAATGTATCCATTTGTATTCCAAGTGAACGTCCCTCTTCAGTGTCCATGGTGAGGATTCGGGCTCATTGATTACTGGCCCACCATGGGGACATCACACCTGCAATGAAAAATAAATATGTTATAAAATGGATTACACTGATAAGGAAAAATCCCTATGCCCCCTATCCAGAGCATTTCTCTAAGTTTTACAGTTATGCCAATGATATCTCCTCTGTCATATTTTTTGCTATATTCACATTTATATCACAAGCAATACTGTGCAGCATTTGAATTGACCATCATCTATAAAACATGGATAAGGTCAATTATATCCTCATTTGTACAACTATAACAAGAAACATGACAGCATCGAATGCTGACATTGCTGTTGTGACAATACTAACTGAAATACAGTGAGGTTCAACAATTATAGTAGCAATCATTCACAAAGGAGTATGAGCAAGAAACCAACATGTCTTCTGCAATATGTATTGACAAATGCAAACTTGTGAATAAGCAAGCATTAGCCATCCACTGTGTGCCTCAGTCATGTATGCAACCCTATGTTACAAAGACATGGCAATGGGCAGGGCACAGTTATCATCATTTGTACAGGGTGGGGAGGGGGGTAGCAGTGCAAGTCTGACACCAAGGAACTGAGCATGTGCAAGTAAGAAGCACATGTATCTTCTAGAGTATACAGTGTTCAAGGCCATTAACAATAGATGTGTAGCACTCAGCAGTACAATTTAGATAGTCTGCATGTGTGTGAAGTGGTATGGGCAAGTGAAAAACTTTTTTTGTGTGTGTGTGTGCGTGTGTGTGTGTGTGTATGTGTGTGTGTGTGTGTGTGTGTGTGTGTGTGTGTGTGTGTGTGTGTGTGTGTGTGTGTGTCAGGCACTGTGCTCTCATTATATCCTGGAATCGCAGACAAGTGTGAGCCGTGCATGGTAAAGTAATCAGTTCAGTGACATTGCCCTAACCATCAGACCCATCGCTGACAACAGTTGCAATGCTACTTCCTTGGCCCTGGCTAGAAGTTAGGGTGATACCTGAATGTAAGGGATGTCTGCTGGATGAGATCTCCTCACGATTACATCTATGCCCATGACCCAGTGGTCTACCATGTCTAGGTGTGAACACTGCAATTACTGATGGAACAGTAGATGAACTGTTACTACAGGAGTGGGATCTTGCACAGCCATGTCTGCTAACATCAAATGATGTAGCATCTCCCCAACCACATGGAAGCCCACTTTCACCCAACAGACATTCCATCACAAACAATGTTGATCCAGTGTGTCATTCATGCTGTCTAGAGAGTTGCCCACACTGATCAGGGAGTCACTCACATCAAAACGCATGATTTTTAGTAGTCATATTATCTAGTTCAAGACCCTGGTGGAAAGTGCCTGTGCCTCCACTACAACCCTACACATACATCTGTTGGAACCTAATGATACAGCAGTATCAGGAGGAGGGTGGACAGCAGGCCTCCTCTGAGCACCCCTTGGAACACTTCTATGTGATACCATTCCCTCACAGTGACTACCAGGAGAAGTAACTGTCCCTGCAACTGGAATAACCACACCAGCCTGATCAAGTGTGTCACCCTCACCTTGTCTTGTATCAGAGGTCTCTGTGTCATGGGTATGTGTAGGCATACTGACTGTGTTTGAAATATGGGCAGGGGATATGGGAGTCACAACCTCAGCATCACATTGACCGTCTGCACCCCCAGTCTTTGTCTTTTCTTTATCACCATCATCACCAAAAGCTACTGACACACCAACATCAGGTGGTAGGAGTTCCACAGTGGCATTCTCAGGAATGCCTATGATAACTAACAATAACCACAACAAACAGGAAAGGGGAGAATAAAATTGATCACATAATTTCCTTATACAAAGGGTATGTTAAACTTTATCAGATGCTAAAGCAACACAAACCTTTCTCTCATATAGACCTAAATCAAGCTTATATGCGGTAGTAGCAATAATGAAATGTGTACTTACCTTGTGTAAGTGGGCTGGCAGCCAGCAATCCAGAAGTGCCTGAGTGCCTGTATGTGAGGAATGTAAAGGAAAGCTACACATCACAATGCAAATGAAACAAAAGAGAACAATTACTTCACAAGTTCAAATTAAAAATGTTCTCATACAAAAATTTAGTGAACAGTTGAAACGCTCACACTAAAACAACATCCACTATTCTGTAGTCTGACTCACAATTACTCTCTCTCTCTCTCTCTCTATATATATATATATATATATATATATATATATATATATATATATATATATATATAGCTAGATAAAGATATAACAATGACACTTGCATTATGCATAACTGGAAGGTCTGCTTGTGGCACTTTGGGTCTCCACATCTGAAACAATTTCAAGGATTCTGGTGGAACCCTCTGCTGAACTATCTGGATCTTAGTAGACAGAAACTCCTCTGTTTCAATTAGTGGTGGTTGGCGTGGTTCAGTATCCCTCATACCCACCTGTTCCTGAGCCATTGCAGCACCCTACAGCAGATAGAGGTTATCATGTCATTTGACCTGGACCCATATCTGGAAGTAGGTTCTCACATGCTCTCTGACAGCATTAATGTCATCGAGCACCTGCTGCCATATCCTGTCTCAGGCAGATTGGTCACATCTACTTTTGTCTAACAGAAAAGATCCATGGTGATGTAAGGCCTGGATAATGACTTCATTTTCTGTATCACTATATGATGGCTTGTGGGATACAGATTTCTTTTTGGGTGCCATATCCATGTATGAGCTAAAACAGAAAACAGACATACATAACTGCATATATAATACACAGACAGGATGGCTGCAAGCTCAGTTATGTATGACTGCATGCATCTGACATCCACATAAACAATTTAAGTTGTAATTACTCACTATGACTACACACAAAAAAGATATTTCAAACTTAAATATCAGCATCAATCTATAACACTTGTTTAATGGATATAACACAGGTAAAACATGTGTTTAATGGATATAACACAGGTTAACTGTGTTATACATTGCAGCATTAAAAATGACAATTAAAATGTAGCAGTAAAAATGTAACACAAAACTATTACAGCTGCCATATCCACTACTGTTGAGGTCAATCAAGTAAAAATCCACAAACAGAACACATTTTTATTTTTCTGTTAACACAGGTAAAAATGCCAGACCTTCCTACATAGCTGCAAAAAAATAATTTGCAATAACTCTGCAAACATCAAATGAAATACAAACTAAAAAAAAGATGCTTATGTAGCATTCGGTAACATACTTTTAGTAATGCAGAAATGGCTATGCCAAAAGAAAGAGGTAAAAAACATGTAAGATAAAAAAATGCTTTTCAATGGGCACTGAAATTTACCTTTTAATGTTAAACTAAAAGCATTATGCAAAAATAGCAACACACCTTGACAATATAGCAGTGTAAAAAAGAAAATCCTCCCAAAGTTTTTTTAGTCTCGCCAGTATAAAACAAGGGCATTAGCGACATGATTACCATTACACAGTGCAGAGTCAGCACTGTGAGTATGCAAATGAGGTTTGAAATCATTGGCATCCCTGAATACCACAATCTGCACTAAATGTAGAGGAGGTAAACATGGTGCAAGGACCTACACAATTAAATGCATACACCCTAGAAATGCAAGGATGAGAATTTAGAAGTGTTCCCTGTTAATGGCTTGCAGGTATCTAAAATTACTCTGACTGCAGGAGTAATCCACTTTTCCAGTCTCCCTTCTTGATATACACCTATTGAGAGTGTATCATGGAGAACAGACTTACCAAAAAGTCTGAAAGAGCATTAAGTGATTTAGGAGAGAAACAGCCCTAATCTTCAAATCCTGGCTTTAATGACCACAGTTACTGCCTCTTAATAAGAAATTCTGTTCATGTTCAAGGGAGTAGTTTAAAAACTGGTAAAGATAACATATGACAATAAAACAGAGATAGACATGCTATTATAAAGGCATAGATAATGGAATAAGGTACCATAAATAAAGGAATAACCTACAGTATTTGCAGTCTGTTTAATATTGTGTAAGTACATGGGTATGCTAACTGTTTGCAATGTCCTAATCTTTCAGACATTCACTGTCAAATAAGAAAGAACAACTTTTATAACTTGTGCCTGTTGAACGTTCAATGTGACTTGATACAATGTCACATTATCATTACATCTAAACTCTTTTTCTCCTTTCTAATATGTCTTTGTTCTTGGCAGCTCTGGGAAATATGTTAAATGACTGCTTTTAATACCCTTGTTTGAAGGTTGTAATCTATACAGGCCCCTCTTTCATGATAACAAAGTTGCCTAAACATGTGAAATGTGCATTTAAAATATTTGAGCTACCTTTATTTTTTATTTATTTATTTATTGTCCTTTTATCATTTACATGCCATTTGGCATTACACACCATGGACTGGCAGTGATCAATGACACTGAACTGCATTTCACTGTCAAAGGTGAAAAATGACAATTTTTATTTTGACTGCCATCAATAGCACAATGAAGATTTGCATGGTGCATTCCTCAGCAGTATGAACAGTACTGGGTGTAGAAATGAAATGTATCATACTCCTTTCTCAGTGACATAATGTGTACATGTATTGAGCTTGGAAAAACAACATAGGTGATACAGGGATCAAAACACTTTCCCAGATCATTTAATGAAGGAGTTCAGAATAAATCTTGACACTCATTTTGTTGTATGAATGTGTTAATGTGGGAAACTCAAGTAAGGTCAGCGCTGACTAAAATTTCACAAACAGATAAGTCATTTGAAATTATGTAGATATTAATTCTGTATTCAATGTAAACAATGAAACCATTTCTGTTGTTCCCTATGTCCTTTTCCATTCTCATAGCATTAGCTAAAGTCTTGATATTGTATCACATACATGATAGTACTGATGTGGCAATGAGATGTGAGATGGCTGAATGTATCACTATAATGCAGTAGTAGCTGTGCTCATTGCTACATATGCAGTTTGAACAATTTCATGTGCCTTCACGTTTTTACTGCCCAAAAGCTGTTTGAAAGCTCTTGATAAATATTGCTTTCTGCATTTGCGCACCACCTGGCAGCACAACAGTCACTTTCACTGCTTAAGGAAAAAGTGATAATTTTAGTTTAGGCTGCCTTAGGTAGTGCAAACCAGCTGGGTGTCATTATGCGGCCATCAGCACTCTGGATAAAATTCTGGGAAGAAAATACACCTGACAAGTAACTTTTTCTGTGGCACAAAGTGTAAGTGTAATGAGCTTTGACATTAAGGGCATCTGATGCATGATTTGAACCTATTTAATTGATAATGTTACAGAAAACTCAACTGGTATCACTTTTGCTAACAACGTGTGATCATTTGTGTGTCTACTTTCACATTATTTGTCATTAACTACAGCTCTGATAAAGTCTTTCTTAAAGCATATATCTGGTATTGCAAGGAGATATGAGAAGGATGAATGTTTCACTTGAATGCCCTTCTCTCTCTCGTCATTGCTACATATACCCATTCATTGCATTTCATTTACTTTTTGGTTTTATTCTCTGTCATATATTTATTATATAACATCTTTTCCATTTGGTCTGTGCTCAGCAGCACACAAACATGGTTCACTACCTAAGGAAAACTTGAAAACCTCAGTTTAGGCTGCTTTAGGTGGAGCAAATTTGCCTGGTGTCGTTGTGCAGCCCACTGCAGCCGAGATTGTACTTACTTCAGAAAATGAACCTGTCAAATGTCAAATTCTGTGGTACAAGGTGTAAGTGAAGAGAAATAAGGCATATAAGGCATTGTTCGAATCCTGTTTTGACATCACATTGCAATTACTCACAATGTGGACTGTTTTCTTCATTTTAAGGTGCATTTACACTCCATTTGGCTGTACTTAAACACTGTTCACTGCATAAGAAAAAAGGGAAAAAATTGTTTAGGCTGTCTTAGGTGGAACAAATATGTCTTCCTCAGCACTCTGGGCAGTGCTGAGAGGAGAAATTCCACTTGTCATAGAAATATTTCTGTGGTTACAAGGTTTAAGTGCAGTAACTGAACATCTGTACAAACTATGCTAAATAAGAGGGCTGTAAGTTCCCTACTAATAGTCAAAGAACACTTGCAGATAAGATACTTTTACCAAAATGAACAAAAGCAGCTTTATACTTCCATGCATTGTCATTCTAAGGCCTTTTTCACAACCTGTATTTTCATTCCTGGCAACCATAACACTATTTGATGTTCACTATCTTCTCTGCAAATGTAAGTATCAGTTCCTCTAATAATTGAATCTGCAAAACCAGATCTGAAGAATCTCCAACATCTAATTCAATGATATCTGCTCTATCAATTGTTACAAAGGAATGATCTTCATCCTCATTAGTTTTACCAATTCCACTATTTTCCTTACTTATTATATTTACAAGAATACAATTCTTATCCAGTTGGTGTTGTACTTCCACAGCTTGAGCCATGTTGTCAGTTTTGGTCTTTCTCCTCTTTTTTGTAATAGCAGTGTTCTTCAATCCTTCCAAGTTTCTTTTTGATTTCTTCCTTTTCACCAGCCCCATTGTCTCTTTTTTTCTGCCATCCCTTCTGGGAAAATTATGTCTTTTTCTGTTGACTGAAGAAGTTATCATTCACTGTAATCTGTATGATACAAAACAAAGCAGTGTCAGTTTTTGAACGTGTGGTTGTCCATGTAGAGATAAATAATCTAAAGAGCTCTGTGATGACCGTTCCCTGGCCCAGCAATCAAGGAGCCTCAATCCTCACCAATAACACCAGGGAGGTCGTCTCCTAGAAGAGGAAAGGATAACTAATACACACAGTAAAGTACAATTTCCCTTAAGTGCACACAGAGATTGCAGTCAGTCTGGGGCTGGTTGCTCCTTTGCTCTTCAGGCCCGCAATAAGACTCCCCACTGGCACAGCTATAGGGTCCAGGTCTCAGCCTAACTGGCAAGCTAACCTCCAGTACCCTCTCTGTCCAACCAGTGCTTCGTGTCCCTGCCCAGGTAGCTGACACACCACACACACACTTTGAGAAGAGGTTATACAAACACACAGACCCTCCTGGGACAAAGGCTGGCACAAGTTCTCCAGCTGTGCCCTTTTACCCAGGCTATACGGTAGCAATTACTGCCACCACCAGCTAATAAATATCAGCTACTCAAAGGCCCTTAAAAGGGTGTCCAATTATTACTGTGCAATATTAATATCCAATGGTAATGTGACTATACAGTCTAAGGCTTATCAGAGTTGCTTATTACAATAAACTCTATATATATATGCAATGTACTCTAGAGCTTATCTCTATATAAATCAGCCACAGGTAGAAGGTTTTAAAAATATTTAATAATAAATAATTAAAACACAAGACAAAACTACTACACCACAGAGATATCTAAGAGTTAACAGATCACACAGAAACTTAAAATAATATTGTAGGAAAGATCTGATTACACAGAAAAATACATAATCTAACTTTCTAATCTTTAGCCAATCTTAAGAGTAAACACAATGCTACAATCCTACTTACATACATAAAGAACATAGGCAGTGCTGGTAAGTTAGATGTCCAAAGTCAAAATGCTTTTGGGTCTCTTCTGAGAAATAGAATTTAAACATTACTAACAAACATGTTTGCTGGGTCCCTCCCCAAATTACATAATTTTGACACTTAGGTTTTCACAGACAAACAAATTGCATTATTTAGCAATCTAACACCTGCACAGAAACTTACAACAATAGAAGACATTTCACATGTATATGCTAGCAGAAACCAAAGCAATAAAGCACATTCCACATCTAAATTCTAGTGATAAACTTTAGCCTTAAAACAATGGCATGAAATCTTTATCCAGCTGCCCTCGGGCTGAATTCTAACATGAAAGGATACAACATGCTTCACTGGACCACTAGAGTGCAATGTTGTCACATATTTTGCAGTTCCACATTTCACAGTGTTTTCTTACATTTAAAAACACAAGCCTGTATTTTACATTTATTTATACAGTTAATAGAATTATGTATCAAATTCTTCTTGACTAGTCTGGCAGCCTTTGCCCATCTCTCCCCAGTCATCACATCTCTCCCCTCCCGGGGAACTCAAGCAAGTTTTTCAAGTGCCTGTTGAGAAACATCGCTTGAGAGTGACAGGTCTATCTGGGTGTACTTCACCCCATTCCCTGTCTTGAGAGCCCATCTGCATTGGTATTGCTACTCCCACTGCGGTGCTGCACTGACATATCATATGCTTGCAACCCCAGACTCCATCTTAGCAACTTGGCATTTTGCTGACTGGCTCTGTTTAACCATGTTAGAGGGTTGTGATCCGTCATCACAGTGAATTTTCTTCCATACAGATAAGGCTGAAGTTTTTTTAGTGCCCACACTATGGCTAGACATTCCTTTTCTACTGCTGCAAAGCATTCCTCCCTGGGTTGTCACCTACGACTGAGGTAAACCACTGAGTGCTCTTCTTCCTCTGAAGAAATCTGGCTAAGTACAGCCCCCATCCCATAGTTTGAAGCATCCACCTGCACAACAAATTCTTTGCTATAGTCTGGACAGGCTAACACAGGGGGTCCTCCCAAAGCTTCCTTAAGCTTCTGAAATGCCTACTCACATGCTGGGGTCCACACTACCTTATCTGGTCTGTTCTTCCTTATCAGGTCTGTGAAGGGAGCAGCTATGGTACTCTAATTGGGAACGGATGTTCTGTAGTACACTGCTGTCCCCAAGAATGCCCTCACCTGCTTTTTGGTAACAGGTGCAGGCCATGCCTAAATAGCTTCCACTTTGGCAGGTTCTGGCCTTATCTTACCACTCCCCACTCTATGTCATAGATAGGAAACCTATGTCATACCCATCTGACATTTGCTCAGCTTAATGGTCAACCCTGCCCTCTATAGTCTTCCCAGCACCTCCCTGACATGCTGAAGGTGCTCTTGACAGGAATGGCTGTAGATAGTAATATCATCCATGTAAGCAAGGGCAAACCCTCCTGCTCCTGCTAAGATATGATCTACCAGCCTCTGGAAAGTCACTGAGGCATTCTTCATCCCAAAGGGCATATTTGTAAACTCATACAAGTCAAAAGGAGTCACAAAGGCTGACTTCTCTCTAGCACTGGGAGTCAAGGGCACCTGCCAGTAGCCCTTGGTAAGATCAATGGTTGTAATATACTTAGCCCCACCCAGCTGCTCTAGGGCCTCATCTGTCCTAGGCATGGGGTAAGCATCTGACTCTGTGTGACTATTTAATTTCCTGTAATCCACACAGAACATGTTGCTGCCATCCATCTTTGGCACCAACACCACTGGTGAGGCCCAAAGACTGTTGGACTCTTGAATCAACCCTAGTTCCAACATCTCCTGTACCTGTTCCCTCAGAGTCTGTTTGACTCTCTCAGGAACCCTATAAGGGGGCCTGCCTGATAGGCCTTTGGGGTCCTGTATCCACCTGGTGCTGCACCAGGTGGGTGCTCCCTGGTTTCCCGGTGAACATGCCCCCAAACTCCTGCAACACTGCTCGGATTTCTTGAACCTGGGTAGGAGATAGCTGCTGGGACATTACTACCCCTTCCACCGAGGTGTCAGCCTGAGCCTCACTGAGGAGATCAGTCCCCAGATCTCCCCTCAGACTCCTCCTGCAATGCACTGCAAATGTTCAGCACAAGGGCCTCCCTATCATGGTAAGTGTTCATCATGTTAACATGGTACAATTTGTGCCCCTGCCATTTGCTTAGCACTTCCACCACATAGTTAACATCACATACCTTTCTTACCACCTTGTAGGGTCCCTCAAATGCTGCTTGCATCTTGTTGTGTCTGACAGGAAAAAGAACCATCACCTGCTGCCCTACAGCATATTCTCAGTTCCAGCATTCCTGTCATATCACACCTTTTACTGTTGTTGGGCTTCTGCCAGGTTCTCCTGGGCCAGGCCCATGAGTTCCCTGAGCTTTGTCCTGAAGTTCAGGGCATATGCCACAACAAACTCCTTGTGATGCTTACACTCACCTTCCCACTCATCTCAAATTAAATCTAGATGTCCCCTCACTCTATGTCCATACAGAAACTCAAAGGGTAAAAAACCTGTGGATTCCTGGGGAACCTCTCTGTAAGCAAACAACAGATGGGGCAAATATTTGTCCCAATCCCTCTTAAACTGATCTACAAATGCCCTTAGCATGGACTTGATTGTAGAGTTTAACCTCTCAACAAGATCATTAGTCTGGGGATGGTAGGGGGTGATCTTCATGTGCTTCACCCCACAGGACCTCCACAGACAAGCCAGCAGGTCTGACATAAAATTGGCACCCCTGTCAGACAGTATTTCCTTTGGGAAACCTACCCTGCTGAAAATCTCTAGCAAAGCATTTGCCACCTTCTCTGCCTCAATGGAGGACAAAGCCACTGCCTCAGGGTATCATGTAGCATAATCTACAATCACTAGGATATACTTTTTCCCTGTGGAACTTGGTTTACTCAGAGGACCCACAATATCCATAGCTGCCCTCTGAAATGGCTCCTCAATCACAGGCAAAGGCATCAAAGGAGCTCTCACCTTGTCTCCTGCCTTGCCTACCTTTTGGCACAGCTCACAGGTCCTGCAGTACCCTGTTACATCTCTGGAAATTCCAGGCCAATAGAAGTTTTGCATAATACTCCTCTTTGTATGTTTTATGCCCATATGACCTGCAAAGGGAATATCATGGGTTATGGCTAGATGCGCCAGACAGTAAGCTCTAGGCACTACCACCTGCTGTACTCTCTCACCTTCTAGCCCTCCCTCAGGGGTCCACTCTCTGTACAGTAACCCTTTGTTCCAGTATACAGATTCCCCCTTCTCTTGAGAATCAGGTGCCTCCCTAGCTACCTGCCTCAGGCCTTGCAATGTAGGGTCTGAGAGCTGCGCCTGTCTCAAGTCTCTTCTTGTAACCCTTCCCAGCTCCCCTTCCCCAGGAAGTCTGGCATACTCTGACAGTGGTGCCTCAGTGTCAGCCTAGTTCTACTACTACTCACCTCTACCTTTGCAGTTACCCTGTCCAAGGGAACATCAGTACCCATAAGCAGCTGTGGCTCACATTCAGTCTCATTGCTACAGCGTAGCTCACTCCCTGAAATAACTACCTCAGCAGTCCTGGCTGCAAGTATGCAGTCTGTCTGGGTCTCCCCCAGGCTACCAGACCCACATGCTTGTCTCCTAGCCTCACTGCATTTAACTGCGTAAGTACATGGTACTGCCTCATCCAAATCCTTCCCTCTCAGGACATCTGCAGGATGGTAGATCCATACCCTGGTTGTCTCAAGACAACCTACTATTGGCATTTTGTCTTTCCCACTTACTGGCTCTCTCACCTTTGGTTCCCCAGCTTGCCTCCATGGACATTTGTATGCCACATGGCCCCACTGGTTGCATTCAAAACATTTCACCCTAGCTCCTGGACGTATACCTGGACTAGTGGCTTCTGATGCTACTGGTGGATTCTGTTGGGGCAGTCTGTGGTGGTGACCATAGGTTCCTTTAGACCCATGAGCAGTACTGGGGGTCCCTTTCCTGTGCAGGGCTGCCCTGCTTGCTAGGTATAGGTCTCCCTTCTTCCCCAACTCCTCTGAAGTAGCACATTGTCTATCAGCTAACCAGATATTCATGTCCTAAGGCAAAGTGCTAAGAGCTTGTTCCCTTACCAAAAGGTCTGCCAGCCTTTCAGAAGTGGTGACCTGACATCCACTCACCTAGCTATGAAAATAAGTGCTCAGTTCAACAACATATTCACACACATTTTCATCTGCCTTGCATCTATGCTCACAAAACGTTTTCCTATACATTTCAGGTGTTAGCTTAAAACATTCTAACAAATGTCTTTTTACAGCAGTATAATCAAAACAGTCAGTGTCATGCATTTTTGCTAAAGAAGTTACAGCTTTACCATGGAGTAAGGGGGTCAAGAACCGTACCCAGAGCCTTTGGTCAACTTCATACTGTTTACATACCCGCTCAAACATATGAATGAAGCTATCAAAATTATCCCCGTCTTTAAACTGTGGAGAAATTTACTGACCTTTTGTGCTTCTGGGGTCCAGTTACTCCCTTCCCCATTACCTCCATGACTCTGGAGAAGAGTCAGCATTTCCCTCTCATGCTTTCTCTGCCGTTCCTTTTCCTCAGCTTGTAGACTCCTCATTTTCTCAGCTGCTTCTAGTTCCATACGCCTGGCCTCCAACTCAAGTTTCTTTAGCTCTAGCTGGATTTTTAAGTCCACTGCAGAAAGGTTGAGCTATCCATTCTCCAAGGATATTGTATCTCCACTGTCAGTCTGGTTATCCTCCAGGCTGCTGCTTTCTGATGCAGCTGTAACCAAGACTGCAATCAAATCTGCTTTAGTCAGGTTTAATGCACCAGTCCCCTAGCCTGGCACATATCCACCAGCTGACTCCTTGTCAGCTTTCCATACTCTTCTGCTGATGTGCTGCCTGCTCACCCTGACTAACACTAGGCTAACAAAAGAAATAAAACAATTGTGATCTGAACTCTGAGTATACACTGCGTGGCTGTTTTAGAGTACAAAACACTTTTAGAGATCATTGTACATAAGCTACAGGAATTTGCTCTACCCACACCACTACAAGCCAATTAGTATGTGAAGTAGATCCCACCACTGCCAAACACTTGTGATGACTGTGCCCTGGCCCAGCAATCAAGGAGCCTCAATCCTCACCACCAACACCAGGGAGGTCATCTCCTAGAAGAGGAAAGGATAACTAATACACACAGTAAAGTACAATTTCCCTTAAGTGCACACAGAGATCACAGTCAGTCGGGGGCTGGTTGCTCCCTTGCTCTCCAAGTCCCCAATAAGACTCCCCACTGGCACAGCTATAGGGTCCAGATCTCAGCCTAGCTGGCAAGCTAACCTCCAGTACCCTCTCTGTCCAACCAGTGCTTCGTGTCCCTGCCCAGGTAGCTGACACACCACACACACACTTTGAGAAGAGGTTATACAACCACACAGACCCTCCTGGGACAAAGGCTGGCACAGGTTCTCCAGCTGTGCTCCTTTATCCAGGCTATATGGTAGTAATTACTGCCACCACCAGCTAATAAATATCAGCTATTCAAAGGCCCTTAAAAGAGTGTCCAATTATTACTGTGCAATATTAATATCCATTGGTAATGTGACTATACAGTCTAAGGCTTATCAGAGTGGCCTATTACAATAAACTCTATATAAATATGCATTGTACTCTAGTGCTTATCTCTACACAAAGCAGCCATGGGTAGAAGGTTTTAAAAATATTTAATAATAAATAATTAAAACACAAGACAAAACTACTACACCATAGAGATATCTAAGAGTTCACAGATCACACAGAAACTTAAAATATTATCATAGGAAAGATCTGATTACACAGACAAATACTTAATCTAACTTTCTAATCTTTAGCTAATTTTAAGAGAAAACACAGTGCTACAATCCTACTTACATACATAAAGAGCATAGGCAGTGCTGGTAAGTTAGATGTCCAAAGTCAAAATGCTTTCAGGTCTCTTCTGAGAAATAGAATTTAAACTTTACTAACAAACATGTTTGCTGGGTCTCTCCCCAAATTACATCATTTTTGACACTTAGGTTTTCACAGGCAAACAAATTGCATTATTTAGCAATCTAACACCTGCACAGAAACTTACAACAATAGAAGACATTTCACATGTATATGCTGGCAGAAACCAAAGCAATAAAGCATATTCCATATCTAAATTCTAGTCATAAACTTTAGCCTTAAAACAATGGCCATGAAATCTTCATCCAGCCGGCCTCGGGCAGAATTCTAACATGAAAGGATACAACATGCTTCACTGGGCAACTAGAGTGCAATGTTGTCACATATTTTGCAGTTCCACATTTCACAGTGTTTTCTTACATTTAAAAACACAAGCCTGTATTTTACATTTATTTATACAGCTGATAGAATTATGTATCAAATTCTATCTGACTAGGCTGGCAGCCTTCGCCCATCTCTTCCCAGTCGTCACAAGCTCCACCAGGCGGTATACAGAGACAGAGGGAGAGAGAGAGAGAGAGAGAGAGAGAGAGAGAGAGAGAGAGACATGATGGATGCCTCTATACATGTGACTAAGGCAGTTACTTTGCATTACAGACATCAATCAATTTATTTTCATTCCTTGTTATTTGTTATGAACTTCTTCCTTTCTTTCTACTTTAATTTCTTCTTCATGCTCTGAATCCCCAGATTGCTGAAATCTTGTATCCTGCATTCCAAAGTTGCCATCAGTGGTGTTATGTTTATTAGGGGGTTGTGTGATTTTTTTTCTGACAATAGGCACTCCCTTTCCTAAATGTGTTCTACTTGCACTTTGCCTAATAAAATGTATCTTATCAGTCCAGTCACTGATATATGTAACAACAGTTCTCCAAGCTGTGCCAATTGCACAAGTACAATCATCATCAGTAAATCTAGATTTACTACTAATAATGGTAAGCCAATCATCCAGGTTTTGACATGAGGAGCACAGGTCACCAGTGATATCGAAATTAATATAATAGCATTTAATAAACTTTACAAGATACTTGTGATTTAGCAGATCATTAATGACATACTAATTCAAGGAATCCATTTTTAGCTAAAATGAATAAAGAATTCTAAAAGAAAAAGATAATCAAAAATAATTTATCACAGAAATCAAAAAGATTTTAAGTAAACTTCTATGAGAAAAATCACACAAACAATATACAACCACATATTAAATTAACTCCAATAAAGTTGTCACTCTGACCTACTGTACCAGTTGTGTCAGTCACACAAAAACAGAATTTCCTTTACTATCACTCGCAGTTGCAGAGATCAATAACTCACAAACCAATATGGGACTTTTTCCAGATAAGCTCTGAATTACCTTCTCTGCAGTCTGTGTCAATTTATAGCTAACTAGGCCCCTTGGAATGGCTGGAATGTGCCTGCCTAAAATCTATCCCTTTCCAAAACAAATAGTGAAAATCAGAGGTAAAACAACAAAATATAAATCACAATAAATCTTCTTGTTCACGTGCTATCCCTTTCTTCCCACAAACAGTGAAAAACTGAGTGAAAAAATATGAAGTATATTCTGCTGTAGCTCCCTTTGTGCCCAGCCCTTGACATTTTAATTCAAGGAAGCAACTGCCTCCTTTTTGCCAGCAACCCTTTACCCTTAGCTAATACAAACATCATCTGTGAGAGATACCAGTATTGATTTAAAATGGAGGCAGCTCTCCCTTTCTTGCAGTTTTCACTAGCTACCATTATCAGCAGATGTCACATCTATACTACAGAAAGGATTAGGGCGAAACACAGCTCTAAAAGGTAATAAGATAAAATGTCACTTATAAATCTCATCAACCTCCAGTCAGCACAGCTAGTCCAAAAAAGAGATATACGTCCAAGTTAAAATTCCGTTTCTTTTATTACAGCAGGTACCAGAGTTAGCGCTTTCACCTTGCGGTTTCATCAGACTCACTACAAGGTACAAAATCAATGAGTCTTAAATACTAAAAAAGGCGGGAAAAAACAATCAATTAAGCTTGTTGAACAGCAAGTTCATTCCTTAGCAACCAACTCAATCAATAAAATCTACTACATACATATTTGCATAAATATTTGCATAGCACAATAAGTTAAAAAACATACTAAAATCAAACTACATATTTATATAATTCTAACTAATATAAAAACATTAAGTATAAACTTTATTTAGCTTTCAATCTCCTCATCCTTAAAAAAGGTCTGAGAGAGACCTTCGCATTTAACCCAGGGACCGTGTCTGACCTCAGCTTCAAAATCCAAGCATTCTCTCTACTCTCAGTAATGGCCCAGATATCACCACCTCTACTAGTAACATTTATCTTCTCTACAATCCTAAAACTAAATGTATGTGTGCAATCGGTGTCCATAACATGCTTGGCTAATGCATTGGTGCAATTCTTAATCCTAATATTGTACTGATGTTCCTGTACACGATCTCTCAAACATCTATTCGTCTTATCCTCACAAATAAACTCACAAAAATTGCATTTACCACACTATATCTCTGTTGGTGACAGTTCCCGTTTTAGGTATAAGAACAAGAAAAACATCAAAAGGCTACTATGTGATAGGGTGACCAACAGTCCTGAAACCATACTTTCGTATGGTACTATGAAGTGTGGTAAATGCAATTTTTGTGAGTTTATTTGTGAGGATCCAGTGTTCATACATCCAAGCACGCATATCCCATATACTTTTAAGGTTAGAGGTGATTGCATGTCCAGAGACCTTGTCTATTTAGCTGTTTGCCTTGTTTGCTCGTCGTTTTACATTGGTAAGACGAATAGATGTTTGAGAGATCGTAGTAGAGGTGGTGATATCTGGGCCATTACTGAGAGTAGAGAGAATGCTTGGATTTTGAAGCTGAGGTCAGACACGGTCCCTGGGTTAAATGCAAAGGTCTCTCTCAGACCTTTTTTAAGGATGAGGAGATTGAAAGCTAAATAAAGTTTATACTTAATGTTTTTATGATATTAGTTAGAATTATATAAATATGTAGTTTGATTTTAGTATGTTTTTTAACTTATTGTGCTATGCAAATATTTATGCAAATATGTATGTAGTAGATTTTATTGATTGAGTTGGTTAAGGAATGAACTTGCTGTTCAACAAGCTTAATTGATTGTTTTTTCCCGCCTTTTTTAGTATTTAAGACTCATTGATTTTGTACCTTGTAGTGAGTCTGATGAAACCGCAAGGTGAAAGCGCTAACTCTGGTACCTGCTGTAATAAAAGAAACGGAATTTTAACTTGGACGTATATCTCTTTTTTGGACTAGCTGTGCTGACTGGAGGTTGATGAGATTTATAAGTGACATTTTATCTTATTACCTTTTAGAGCTGTGTTTCGCCCTAATCCTTTGTTACATTTTTATCATATTTATTGCTGCTTGGACTGGGCGTTTACCCTGTTCCATATCATCTTCTATTATTATACTACAGAAAGGCTGTCCCACACTAATCTCCTACATGCTATGGTAGTAAAAACATCATTATCTAAACCTTCTGGCCACATTTTCAAGCAAGCCAGCTGAACACACTACAACATGTAAAGTGTCCACAGTGATGAAAGCCTACAACCATAAACTTTCAAAGCCAGCAACCTCCTATGATAATTCCCTAATTATCTGTAGACACACAGAGCAAGGAAAGATGGCAGTAAGCTTCCTGTCAGGCATCAGAATTAGTGGTGTGACTAGAGCCCTTAGATCTCTTCACCATACGTGTGAGTGTGAACTTGTGGGTGTCTAAGTAGCAGGAAATAATCTAAAGAGCTTCACTAGAGGGTGATACAGACAGAGAGAGATGATGGATGCCTCTATGCATATGATCAAGGCAGGTACTTCTGTAGTCTAGTCTGCAACCACCAAGAATGATGCCACAGTAAAAGGACATTTTTACAACTGGATAATTAACTGGTTAACTGGTTAACATCCAGCTAATTAACTGGTACCAGTCTAGGAAGACCCAGTGTGTGCTAGCATGAGAGGTAATAGTTAACATTACAACGTGCTTTACCACAGTTGGCCTAAACCACTTAACTCATGGCTTCTGCATTCTGTCTTGAACTTTTGCAACCCCCCCATATCTTGGATACATCAATCAGACCTACATTAAGATGGCACTGCTTAATGCTTAGCTCTGTTACAGTGTGATGAAATCTCAGCATGAAAGCACTTAAAGTGTGGTTTTATTTTAAACAAATAAAACAAATGACCATTGAATGATCCTTTATCCAGGTGTCATTGATAAAATTAGACCAGTGTAAAATCAGTGCATGTGGACTTTGTTAGACTTCAGTAAATTATGAAGTTTTAATAACTAACCTGACTTGTTTTTTTTTTTTTGTTTTGTTTTTTGTTTTGTTTTTCCTTACTATTGTGAAACCACAGCTTAATCCAGTAATGGTACAAACCAGGCTGATGCGATTAGCGCTTTCTTTCACTTTATTTAAAATGTGAACTTCTTCAGAAACATGTGCCCTCCCCTGCACAAGTCATTTAAATCCTATAAAACAGGATATGATGTCACAAAGTGATCCTTAAATATTAAGTATGTACAGACATAAATGTAAAATTTTCAACTGATATATATAAATATATATAAAAAGAACTGTAAGCATATATAAAAAAATCTTGATGTAAGTGGAACATTATATATAAACTCCATATTGCCATCGTTCATATGCTTTTTAGTATAAATGACAAATAATAAATTGAAACATGTGACAACATTCTAAAACTGAGTGTTAGAATATTTGAATGTTTGAATGTGGACTGAAATGTGTATCCTAGCTAGATCAATTCACTAAGGTATAGACATTCTTAATAGTGAGACTAAATATAATTAGAACAAAAAACATTGTGCTAAGGTGTATTTTAAAAATAGCTGACAATGTTATTTGTATAGCAAAAAACATTTAATGTTTATTACCTCATTGAGGCCTGGATGCTGATCTGCCCCTAACATTAGTTGCCATATAGTCTCCTTTTGCTCTAATTTATTATTGATGTCCCCCATAAATGTCACTTTTTCTATGTGGTCTAAAACAAAAAATTCAAACTTTTTGAATTCACTACAAACTAGAGAATGCCTTGCAAGTGCATTATTTTTGTCCCTGTTCTTGATAGCTAAAGTATGTTCGTAGATTCTCCGTTTTAGAACTCTAACGGTTTTACCCACATAATAACATTCACATGATGCACAACAGGCCAAATAAACCACACATTCACTGTTGCAGTTAAAATATTTCTTGGCCCAAAAGGTTCTTTTTAAGTGTTTCAGTGTAACAAAGGAACTATTACAAAGGAATCTACATTGTCTACAATTAGTGCATGCAAATGTACCTATTCTTGTTTCTGAAGAAGTTCACATTTTAAATAAAGTGAAAGAAAGCGCTAATCGCATCAGCCTGGTTTGTACCATTACTGGATTAAGCTGTGGTTTCAGTTTTGTTTTTTAGTTTGCGGCTAGTCCGTTTTCACGTTGTTCCTTACTATTGTGTTGCAATATTGCATGACGGCATATATTTCAATGTAAAGTATTCGGATGGTCTGTATTATTAAAGACACAATACCTAGAGAATATGTTAGTCATTTAAGGTGGTCAGTTATCAGAAGGGAAAAGAGATGTGTAGGGGCATTTCAGAGCAGAGAACAATACCAGTGTGGCATAGGAATATTCTCAAAATCCCACTGCAATTTTGAATATGCAGGTCAAATTTAAGATTATCATCCACTATCATCTCTGATAATTCGCTATGAGAAGTCACTTCAATGGTTGTACTATGAAAAGAAAGGATTTTAAATTTTGTCTTTTCATAAGACAGGGATTTGGGGAAAAATATAAATATTTTTTGCATGGCTGAGCAAGAAGTGTGAGTTACAAAGCCATGTTTCAGTGGTTGTTAAAGCTTCCTGAGTATTTTTTTGGAGATGAGCCAGGTTGTTAGATGTGCATATGATTGAGAGTTATCTCCATATTGTATAAAGGAGGCCTGTTGTGTGGGTGTATGAAGGCATCGGTGATAATTTTGCAAAGAAGTTATTCAAGGATAGATCCTTATGGAACACTGACTGGTGGTGACTAGGAGTTATGGAAAAAGGGTGAAGTACAGTTTTACTGACTGATAATATTGGACAAGTAGGTTTTCAACCAAAGAAGGATGGCAAAACACTGAGCAAAGTATTTGATTTAAAATGAAAGCCTACGCTTTTTCATGTGGCACTTCCTCAACACCACCCCCACCCGGTATAAAATGACAAAGAGGTGATCTAAAAACATGAGACTGTCAATGAAGAAAATGCTGTCACCCTGTAGAACTGACATTGTTATTGTACTGTGTTTGTTTTCAGACCATTTGACAGAATCATTGTCACATTTAACATTTTTCATATGCTTGTCTCAGAATACAAATAAAGCCATTTGGACATAACTGACTGAATTAAGATAAATATGTGCAAGTTAATTTTAAGCACCAAATGGGGTAATTGGCCAGGCTTAAAATGGCAAGCAAGGGTAGTTATCTTAGCTCTTATCTGTAAAATGTAATTCTTTGGTATTTAAATAATCTGTCACCTTTTCCTCTTTATGCAGAACATTCCACATTTGGGCAGTCATGTCTTACTAAGGGTTGTGGGGGTGGTATAAAAAATTTGCAAATGTCCTGAGATTTTTTTTTCAGTAAATATTTCACAGGTTTCCTCTAATAGTTATAAGATAACCACTTTGTATCTGAAACTCTTCAATATTAGATCAAACAACAGAATCAGATCAAATTATACAAGATTAAGCTTTTATTTTGTTAAAAAGTGAAGTCTAGTCCTTTTACCAGTGATATGCATGGTTTGCCGTGTAAAATCTCACACTTCCATAAAAATATCCCACTTGAGACATTTGAAAAGGTGGCAACACCAGAATACCACAGTATTCATATTAGACCTAAATCCTGGCATGTTTAAGGCAGCTTATTTGCAGCCTTTTGCCCTAAACCTTTTACTATACTTCAAGGTCTCGAGTGATATTTAATATTTGTATTATTATTCCTTTCTGAATAGACCACCATTGTGTCAGACTGTACATTATGTGTGTAAGACCTTGAGCAAGTCCTATGACCTTTCCGTGAGACAAGATTACCAACACAACAAACGAAGAGAGCTCAGTCCTTCCATAACATCACAGTGAACACAATACTGAAGAGCGCATGATATTCTGAGACTAGCTGAGGCATCCGTGTAAATGTATATTAAACTTATCATTTTATCTTCATGTATGAACTAAAGGCAACTGATGTTTGAAAATAAGCATCTTCAAATATTATGGGAAATAAAAGAGAGTCTGTGGAAGGAGAGCGACAAAAAACTGAGTATGTGAGAGGGAGCTTTTCTGATGAGTTGTCTGAATAGCTTAGACCATTTTGCAATTAGAAGATCTCTGCTAGCTGACAATATGCTGCACATGAAGCTTTCTTACTGTTGTGTTATCAACGCATTGTCTGCTAGTCATAAGCTGCAGTTTACAATGTTGCACTGAACATCACTTTTACAGAGTCTTATTTAGTGTATTATCTGTAACAGTAACACGTTGTTACGATGGCTAAATGCAATCCTTTTCTTAAAAGCATGTGGTCTAAATTGTACAAAAACATATATTAGACTACTGATGGTTAATAGATTTCTGAGTCCACGTCCATTATTTACCACTGCGTAATTTTAAGAAGCTAGTATTTCCCATTAATGAATACTGTTTTACTGATGTCATTTTAGCTGCAAAGAAACACTGACTCATTGATGTACAAAAATTTTACTTGAAGCAGGAAAATATATTGTAAAATTTAATTTACTCATGAAAAGTAATGCTTTGTCCTTAAATGTACTGAGGTACCTTTGCAGTGTTCCATTACCCATCCAAAGACAATCTGCAGGTTCCTACAATTTGTCTCATGTTTTGTATCACATTTTACACGAATAAATAGGAGGCACAGAGCATGGATGTTCCTATCAAATGCACCAAAACATGAGGGCTATATCTTCATTGAATTCTTTGAATGCAAACCTTTGTGAAAGCACCTATGAAACAGAAATTTGTGTGTGTGTGTGTGTGTGTGTGTGTGTGTGTGTGTGTGTGTGTGTGTGCGCGCTTGCACATTGGGAGAGGCAGAGAAGCAGTATGGCAAAATGGTACCAGTGATTTAAATCCAAAATGTGATCTTGTTCACAGAACCAAGAAACAGGTTATCTTTCATTACTATCACTGAGTTTCTAGGAAGTAATTTACATTACTGAAAATATAGGAATACAATGATATAAGCAAAGTTTTTTTCTGCTTTGCTGACAGTTGTAGGACTAACAGTTGTAATTTTGTTTGTGTGAACTAAGTAGGGCATCAACTGATAGAATCATTAAATTCATATACACAGGGATATCAGTACAAGAGGAGGAAACTAGGAAACTGTAATCCTTCACATATTTTGATATAAATTCATCACATTTCTGTAAAGAAAAAAGGCAAGGCTTGCCTTTTTTGTTTGCTTGTTTTCACTTAAAACAATGTGTGCAGAGTTTACATGCTTCATTAAACATTTTTTTCTAAAATGAAGATGATGTCACTACACTAACTTGCCGGATTAACTGCTATTTAGAATGGTTTGTGTAATTTTACAATTTAATTAGATGTTGAAATATAAGATCAATAGTTTAAATAAACACCGCTCTGCCTTTAGCAAGCTGTTTTTTTTTTTTTGCAGGAAGGAAGGAAATTCATAACAGGCATATCTTTATGTAAAAAGTTGTTATAGATAAAACACATTTTTGGCTATGTACTTTCATGATTCTTAATAAAAGCATTTCTCTTCTTAGTACAGCACTAGTGCTAGTGTTAGTGTCAGAGACTCATATGTGGAATGTGGTTTAAAAAATATAACATTACAATGGTGTTTTGGTCCAGTGACAATGTAATAGCTGAATTTCTCACATACAATTTTCTTTAATTATACAACTTTATTTGCATGAGAATATACCATAATCTATTAGTTATTCGCAAATGTGAAAGAATATTTCTCTCCCATACAATTGCCTAATAACTTATAAAAGTTAAAATTGGATAATACAATTCTTCATTATAAATGTAAATGTCTCAAATCTGTGAAACATGCATTTACTAGAACAGACTCCTGCATGAAGCATATTTTATTGGCTATAAAGTCACATAAAAATTTTACAATGTTCTCAAACCTAAAATACAGGATAAGCAGAGCTTTTTTCTTTAGAAAATCATCCTGCATGTAATCTGCAGATACATATTTAAATGATGTTTCAGTAGATATCTTGGAGCTTTACTCCCCCATTTGGTATTCAGTTACAGAAGTAATCTTCACTAAAGAAGGTACAGTTTTCTGTACATACGCTGTACATA
Source organism: Protopterus annectens (assembly GCF_019279795.1). Classification (NCBI taxonomy): domain Eukaryota; kingdom Metazoa; phylum Chordata; order Ceratodontiformes; family Protopteridae; genus Protopterus; species Protopterus annectens. The sequence goes on from NC_056744.1 coordinate 1,537,927,706, forward strand.
TTACTATAATAACAAAATATTAAATGTCCCCAGAATAGCACTTACACCACTTGGTGGATTAGGTACAACCTTCAGTATGAAGGAATGAACAAAGATGTAAAGTCACTTTGTAAGTGAAACTTCAATGGAAATCCAGATGTCCTAATGAGACACAAAAGCATATCTTCCTCTGTTTTCAGAACAGACAAGTGCATCTTTGAGTCTTTTACATTAATCAAAATCTCCAAAGGGATGTGGCGGTGTTCAGGGTAGTCTGCTGGGAAGAAAGTCAACATAGAGTAGGAATGCGAGGGGGGGTGATGTCCTCAGTAGCAGCTGGTGCTACATGGAGATGGTCCTACATTTTCATCTGAATTTACTTTCTACTCTCATGTTGCGATAGGAAAGTGTGTGTCTCTTCAAACACCTTGAATAGCTTTCCTTGAAATCCAGCAAGCAGATATTCTGTGAGGATGTTCTGTCTGGAAGTAAAAAAAAAATAGTTTTTAATTTCAAACACAAAATGTACAGTGTAGCTCTCATATAATTTTCCCCATTCAATTCCTTTCTAGATCACTGAGATTGTTGTTCTTTAAGCCTAAATTACTGGTCTTATAGTACAGGCAGTCAACTTCCCTTCTATCCTTGTAATGTGGAATGAGGTAATACTTTAGATACCCACTTAAGAATTTCTCAAATTAAGAGATTTTGATTATCACATCATTTTAACATTTGACTATGTACAACACACATACAGAAGAGGCAGTCAAACAAATACACACACAACACACACACACACACACACACACACACACACACACACACACACACACACACACAAGTTCAATGAATAATGATTTTGAATGCCTCTTTCAGAATATCTAGGTAATCTCCGATGTTTATCTGATGTGTGCAGTGAACACACAAGGAATTGTTCTCAAAACTGATAAACATAAACTATTAGTAAATATCAGGATGTTGTTACACAGAGACATGGTTCGCCTTGGTTCTGCATCTGTTGCTGCTGTTTAAAGAAACTCACGGCCATTTCTGGGATGTCGGCTTTCTCCAGTTTGGAGCTGGGATGTTGGTTTGGAAACATCTTTGCCAGCATCTGCCTCAGTTTCTCAAAGCTACCTTTAATACAGTCTCTCCTTATTTTCTCCACAAGTGGTTTCCAGAACTAGAGGTTAGTTAAAATGGTTAAAATTTTAGAGGCCTTTAATGAGAAACATTTAATGACTTATAAATCAAGAATAATTGATATAAGCTAATAAAGAAATAATTTTCCATCTACTGGCGTACCGTGTGACCTTGAGTAACTCAACCAGACATTGCTCCTGGGTAACCCCTAAAAAGGGACTGTGTGTCCAAGGGGCCTACATGTTAACAAATGGGTATTATTATTATAATTATTATTATTATTATTATCAATATTATTATTACTTTTTCATAATTCACTTGTTTAATATCAGATATAGTTACATTTCTTTATTATACATATTTTGTCTTCCTCATACCATAAACTAAATCATTTTAAAACTTAAATTGTTTTAAATTATTTTCCATATTACTATGATACATCATTAAAATATGTTGTATCAATAAGAAATTATCATTTGTTGCATGGATTTTGTAATAGCATTGATAGATAAGTTGAAGAGTTTGAATTAGTATCTAAAGGATACAAGCTCTTTTTATTAACATCCTTATCAGGTCCAGAGTTTGTGGTTCAATATTCTGAAATGAAATGAAAAGTATGCCTAGTAGTACTTAAGTTCTGTTTCTCCTTGACAGTTATTGGGTCAGCAGTATGAGTCAAAGATGGATTCCCCAAGCCCCTTTCCCTCTGGCTGTTATACAGGAGAAATTGCCTTTTAGAGTAAGGTGATCTGAACAAAGTGTGAAAAGTCAGGTAGGAGATCACTTCCATGTATTCTGGATAGGCAGCTTGGAAAACTATGGGTTTCTGGCCTGGCAGAGTTTCCCACACTCAGCAATCAATCAGAGAGAACAGAGGAATAATAGAAGTGTGTCATGCTTGAGGGAATTCCTTCTGCATAACCGCTTTCTAGATGGGCAAATGTTCTCTCTGTTTGGAAAAAAGTAAATGAATGCAGAATGATATTTCAGGATGCTGGAAAGAGTCAGTTTTCAAAAACTTAGAATAACTCTTATTAAAGATTTTGGATTATCACATTTCAGTTACATCTGCTACATTAAAGTGATGCCATGCTACATTGAGAAACATCTGAAAGCAAAATATACAGTCTTACAGAAAATTGCATGTAGTTGTTCCTTGTTTGATTCATACATAAATGCAGCTATGTATACATTGCATGTAGTATGCATATTTATGCATCTGTCTGATTGTTGATCTATTGTATCCATCACTTACTTACCCATAAATGGGACTCATAATCTGAGCATTTTCTTACATGTAGATATGATAGTCTGAGTAACTGTATAATGATATTGACATGAGTAAAATAAATCTGATTATTCTGTTCTTGAGAGGTTTGTAGTACAAACGTGTAAATTATAACGTAATAGCTTATAATATGTACTTGTCTGAAATGAAAAAAAAAATGTTAATTCCATCTTAAAGTCACTATGTACTCTCAACATATAAAACAATCAACATGCCTTACTAAAAACAAAACAAATCATTAGAAATGATGAAGTGATGGGACTTAGTGTCTTATATCATATACCTGACATTAAACAATCCTATAAATTGACTGTATTTGGTATAGCTGGCATCTTCCCATTTTTTCACATACATATAATTGTGCCTGTTTTTTTTAACTTCCAAGTTCCAGCTTGATATTAGCTTGTGTGACTGTTTTCTGCATCTGTATTGTGAGTTGCCTTACTAATTTTCTTTTATATCTTAATTACCATGGATCCCTTTTGCTTGGATCTTCCTATCTTTAAAGGTATAAATCTCAGATGTGAATAATTAAATGTTAAAATAAATCTCATCAGGGTCATTAGAATAATTCTGTCAATATTATATTTTTGTCAGTTCTCCTGTTCTCTCACAATCTATCCGACTTCCTTTACTGTATTTTAAATTGCAACTGAATGAACACTCTCTGCAGCTTCTAGCTTTCTTATCTGTACATGGCATCATATTTAGTATCTCTCTATAAAAGTTAATTTATGTGGTACAGTGAAATATGTTACCATGTGTTCATTTAACTATAATAACACTGAATAAAGTTCTACTATCTTGAGATTACAAGAGTGATGTATTCTAGTAAATTTAATAAAAATGTTGTGTAGTATGTCTGTGGGTAAATTCTGTAATAGTTCTGTGACATGCCTTATTTCTATAATTCTAGGGTACAGACACTTATAATCTGGTATGTCTGAATGGTAATCTTATATATAAGTTTAAATGTGGTAATCTTATATATAAGTTTAAAATATAATTTCTTTAATATTCACTAGTCTCAGTTTGCTGATTGTAGTTTTGCTTCACCTGTGGCCTTGTTCAAATCTTTGTACTTAAAAACTTGAAGAAACCAGCTTCAGTTTCAGGGCTGTACTTTCCCAAGCTCTAAAATGGCAGCAGCGAAGCTGAGACATTTGTCACTGTCTTTCCAGATGGCCATTTGGGAGGACCATTTCTGCTATGCATGAGAGGGTATCAAAGCAGGAGTTAGAAGTAAGCACACTTCTTTTGTCCTTTAGTGAAAGCAGGAATTAGCTAAATAATGTGGGAAAATACTGCTTCATTAACACTCATGTAACCCATCACAAGCAGCAACCTTTGTTTTTCTAATCTTCTAAATGATTGCTCAACCATAAATATTTTAACCTGTTATTCTGACATTAAATGGGCAGCAATGTGAGACAAATTCTACTAGTGGGTGATATATTTCAAAGCTGCTTTAAAGCACAGAAATCATGGCATAGAATTGACCCATTATATTATGGATAATGGCATACCATATTTTAGACATATATTTTAACCTGCAGTGTACCTTTTCTTGCTGGTGCATATTGTAGAAATCACATAGGGCCAGATTCACGAAGGCTTGCATGGAGTCTAAGAGTAGAGTAAGACTCCTTGCAGCCAACGTGTCTGCCGAGCGATCCAGGAACAGCTGGTAGGGGTGTGCAACAGAGTTCTCAAAACGAGTCCTACACTGACAGGGCTTGGATATGCAAATTACCTCAATTGCAGGCGAAAGCTATGCAAATGAGGTAAATTTGCAATCCAGGATACCTGAACCTGTCCGAGTAGGAGTAGTGTTATTTGCAGAAATGTACTCAGTTGACAACTGAGTACGGTTCTGCAAATAGCAAAACGGAGCCGTGACAGCTCCAAAAAAAGGATGCATTTACATGAGGAAGCATGCCAATGGCCAAATATATGGCCATTGGCAACATTCAGTGATGCAAAATAAAAATAAAATAACTTCTTTTTTTTCATCCCGATCTCTGAGGTTTAAGCGTAGCGCAGTGCTGTGCAAATGTGCAGCACCCTAAAAACCAGAAAATCAATAATTAAGATCCACAAATGTGGATTTTATTGCTAATATGAATTTACAATGCAAGGGAATGGCAGGCTGAAGACAACATGGCCACTGAGTAGAGGTTGCTAAGGGGGGAAGCTCAGTCTAAGAGATGTAACCAAGCATTAGTAGGCAATCCTATGCAAATGAGGGATAGGATAGTGAATCGCAAGTTTACATAGCAAATGAGCACAGTCAGTGGAGTGCAGGAGTAGGATAAGGGGAGTAACAGAGTAGAAGATAGGTGACATCACGAGAGGGGGTATGTATGAAAGAAGTGAAGCTCATTGGAGCAGAGTGGCATGTGTCAGCTGTCATTTACACATCATTGAAAGAGGTGTGTCAACAGGTAGGCTAGGTAAAGGCAAGAAATCAAAGGTGTATGCCGTGGATAACACTAAAGTTTCTTGCTGAGCTTGTATGCACGCCGGTGCATACCTGTAAACCCGAGTAAGACTGTGTGCACACGTGTAAGTGTGAGTGCATGCGTTTAAGCCGGAGTAAGCATGTATAAGGCTGTTTAAAGTGTTGTAAGCGCGTTTGCAACGGTGTGTGTGCATTTTAACAAGAATAAGCAAGTTTTAGTCAGTGTAAGCATGTGTGCACGCATGTGAGCTGCTGTGCACATGTTTGCGCTTCTGTGCGTGGCGCTGCCCCCCTGAGGAAACAGAAAGGAAAAAGGAAGCACAACAAATAGTGGGAAGTTACCAGGGAGTACTAACAGAGTTAGCAGGTGAAAACAATCAGAATCAGGCAATTACACAGGCAGTACACTAGCCCAGCCCAGCAATTAAATCTCTGCAAACATTCCATTATGTTTCTGTCAAGAGACACTGCAACACTGCAGTAAGCTAATAGAAGTGAAAACTGAAAAAGCTTTACTGAGACAAAGAAATGTTAGGGGCTGCCATTGCTGTTATAAGGTGACATATGTAACATGCTGAGGGTGGTGACAATGCAAATGCTGCTGGGCAACCCACAGTGAGGAGACGGAGAAGAGTGTACAGGCCCAGGATAACCTACCAGGGGCTACATGAGCTGGAGATAGTGGAGTGCTATAGAGTGGACAGAGACCTCTTGCAGCAAATTGTTGAGCTGTGCAGGCCATGCCTCACACACAGAACCAACAGAGGGGAACCCATCCCAGTGGAAACCAAGGTATGTGTTGGCCTAAGAATATTAGCAACAGGTACCTTCCAGAGACCAACTGGTGATATGATGGGGATATCACAGGCATCAGCATCCAGGGTACTATACCAGTTCCTGGATGACATGTCAGCACATGTCGGTGATCATGTATATTTCCCCAATTCCCGTGAAGTATTGGCCAGCAATATGCATCTATTCCAGCAAATAGCGTAATACCCTGAGGTAGTGGGTGCAATAGACTGCACGCACATACGCATCAAAGCACCAGCCGGTGAGTGGAATAGGGTCTACTTCAACCGCAAGGGCTTCCCCTCCATCAACTGCCAGGTCATGTGTGATGCCCAGGGCATAATACTGAATGTGTGTGCTGGCTGCCCTGGAAGCTACCATGATTCCCATATCTGGCATCTGACGCAGCTGTACCAGACATTTGCCAATGGGGACATCCCACATGGTCACCTAGTAGGGGATGCTAGCTATGCACTGGAACTGTGGCTGATGACACCCATCAGAAATGCACACACACCTGAACAGGAACACCATAATGAGGCACACGCACAAACACGAAATGTAATCGAGCGTGTGTTTGGCCTGCTCAAGTCATGGTTTATGTGCCTGGACACATCTGGTGGAGCCTTGCAGTACTCACCAACTACATGTACCCAAATTGTCATGGTATGTGCTATGCTACATAATATGATCCAAAACAGCTGCAGCAGGACCAGCATGGCCATCACAGGCAGAGTGTGACTCGGAGGAGGAACAACCTGAGCCTGCCCCAGTAGGCAGAAGGAGGCATGCCCAGTATGCTTTGGCCTTGGCAAAGAGGCAATGCATAGCACATACACTGGCTCAGTAGGAACTCTGGAAATGATACCTCTGACTCGCACGCATATAGTAAAGGGATGCCTAACTTGACACTACCTACTTTCAAACATGTATAGGGAGTGTAGTATCATCTGACATTGAGACATGATTTCCATGTGTTAAGCAATATAAAGAAGTGCTAAACAGCATTTACCACCATGTAGTATATGTAAACACAACTGTGGTCAATGTTGATTAATATTGGGCAACATTCAGCAATGTTGGTTAACGGTGAGTAATGTCGGACAAGCTTAGTCTAAGTAGGGCATAGCTGAACTAAAGCCAACATGCTCATATTTGCTCTACTGGCCCTTAAGCAGTTTGGTCTGCTCAGTATGAAAATATAAAGCAGTGACAGGCCTCACTATAGTCATAGTACTGAGCCACTAAACCATGACAGTATTGCAGTGGTCAACCTGTATGAAGTAATGTTGATAAGTCTATGCAAAGTATCTCATGGAAACCCTGCAGGCACAGCATAATCCCTGTCGAGTCATGACACATAGGTGAGTCCTGCAGTAAGAATAGAACCTGACTTTCAACACACACAGTATAAATGTTAATATTGGCCATGTTCACATACATCAACAAATGTAGTGGACCTCAGACAGCAACATACTGAAAGGTCACACTGGGCATGCTCACACACTTGAATAAATGAGACAAATGTCAGGCAACAAAACACTGAAAGTCCAAACTGGGCATGCTCACACAGGCCATGTCTGAGTACAGCAGTGGGCCACACATATCCGGCAGTTGCATGTGTTAACCCAGGAAAACTTTCACTATTCAGCAATCCACCCTGTGCACACAGTTATATGACAACAGACACATCTATAATATAGTGGAACCCTGTCATAATCAAATATGTTCTGCAGATACATAAGTTGTTCATAGAAAGTGGGAAAGCAAAGAAGATAAAAAACTTGCAATCAGTATCATCAATAAACAATGTGCATCCCGAACATTATCATAGGTTCAGAGGTTGATACTAGGCTATCTGCCCTAGGGCATGTACAAGCCTAGCCAGAGTGTGTTTGTCTTTCACAACCCTGTCAGATTAGTACACTGTGCCTGTGAATAGTAGGTCACACAAGATAGCCCATTTATGTTTAGGCTATTGTGCCTCTGTCTAGCAGGGACCCAGAAAATATCCCAGGGGTAAACATACGATCACCCATCCACTTGTCAAGATGTCTCTTGTAGGTGGCTCTGCCTATGCAAAACTGGGATTACATTCCGGAGTGAGTGGAGCCTCTGGGATAAGAATCTGTCCCTCCAGCATGTCTTATTAACATCTGTGCTGAGGTTTATGTCCCTGGAGTGTATTCAGATATCCTGAGGTGAAGCATGTCCATTAATTCTGGGTTGGACATTTCCTTAAACAACAGGCACACATCACATCCAAGAAGGCGGTAAGCGACTGAGTAGAGCTGGAGTTACTGTAGCCAAACTGCGCAGGGCATCTGTGTGAGTCCCTAGATCTGCTTGTTTGGGGAACTTTTGTGGCCATTACAGTTGCTGCAGGTGTCGGGTAAGGTACATCCCAAATGGGGCATTGTAACCAAGCATGGTCGTGATGAGTATAGGGGCACAATGACCTCACTTGATCTAGATGTGAAACCATATGGGATAAGGTGGGCTATATAGAAGGTCTGTCTAACCACTTTGGCAACATGATTGTCAAGAGAGTACGAACAAGTCGTGTCCCCAAACCCTGTAATGGATTACCACCTATGTGGTAATGTGTGTGCATGTTGTTATTCCCAAAGGGGATGACTATGCATCTAATGGCATTTAGCTGTAGGCCATGGCTCTGGCACCAGTCATCCATCTCTGTGAGACCCTGTTTGAGTATGCATGTGCCAGCTGGAGAGTTGATTATGGCACCCAGTTTGCAGTCATCTGCGAACATGGTCAGCCATATTCCTCCTGTGTTAGCCTGTACGTCAGACAAATATATACTGAACAAGAGAGGTCCCAGAACTGAGTCTTGTGGGATGCCACATGTAACTGGTGTATAGTCAGACGTGGCACCTGCAATACTGACCATGTGGGTGCTATCCCTGATCCAGTTAGCAATCCATCTTGTGAGATATGTGTCGATATCGACACTGGTGAGCCTATGTATAATGGCCGAGTGGGGTATTGTGTTGAAGGGTTTTGCAAGGTCCAGGTAGGCTGTGTGGATAACCTTCCGTACGTCTATGGACCTGGTAACTGTTTAAAGAATACGAACAGGTTCAAGAGGCAAGATCTGCCCACAACAAAGCTGAAATGTGTAGGACCCAGTGTCTGTAGGTTCCCGATGTCTATGTGCATGAGTTCCATGGCAATACGCTCCATAGCTTTGCAGAACAGGCTAGTTAAGCTTATAGGGCAATATTGTCCGGGGTCCATTGTGGCAGCACCTCTGTGGAGCGGGACCACTGTCGCTGTACGCCATTCCTTGGGTACATGTAACATATCCTGTAGTAACTCTGATATTGAACAGTGACTTAATGTGAGGGTTATGTTCATCATGAAGCTTGTGTAAGACGCAGGCCGGAACACTGTCTGGTCCCATTGATGCTGTGTTGTCTGCTTTGCGGAAGGGCAGCACTCACCTGTTCATTTGTGATGTCAGGGAGGTTACACTCTGTTGGGATGGACAGTTGCTCCTTATGGGGGATGGGGGGAGACATCTGCACTGAACCTGTTTGCCAGGATGTTGGCAATGTCTGTGGGTTCAGGGTATGTTTAGTCAGTATGCAGTAACTCACAGCACATCAGTGAGTGTCCACCCAGGTTCCTGACATAACTAAAGAAGGCCTTGTGATTGTCCTAAGTGTCTGGTGCAATTGTCCATTTAGAAGCAGGCCTTAGATTAATTCATGAGTGATCATAGCTTTCTGCTAGTACAGATCACAGATGCCTTCCCTGTCTGGGATTGTGCTCTATCATGTAGTAGCCTCCTCCTTTTGTTGTATAGCTTATTAATGGCTGGGGTCCACCAGACAGGTCCCCTGCCATTGGAGGAGTGAGTCCTGTTGTAATTTGGGATAGCACAATCCATGCAGTCCACTAGATGTCCATAGAATGCTTTTGTAAAGGATTCAGCGGTCTGAGCCGTATTTACCACTGTCCCAGGGTCTTTGAAGGATACCACCTTGGTTTGGAGAAGTGTGACGTTTGCTTTTGAGAAGTTCACCAAGATTACCTAGGATGGGAGTGGGGACGGGATATGGATGTCCAGTGAGATAAATGTATGGTCTGATCTTACCAATGAGGGGTATACCTCTGGTGTGGAACATAGAGTCCCCATGTTAATGATGATCAGGTCCAATATGTCTTCCCCTCTTGTGGGTGTGGTGACCGGTTGTGCCATAGCATTTGAGTTTACAAATAGTAGCAATTGTTGGGTGAGGTTGTTGGGGCTTCAGTAGTATCCCCAGTCAATGTTTGGGTATTTGAAGTCACCCAATATAATGGTGTTTGGGGAGACCTTCATATTCTCCAGTGTTCCCAGGAAAGCCGAATGTAGTTCCTGAGTTTGGGAGAGTGGTCTGTAGCAGGCAACAAACTGAAAGGCAGTTTTCCACACTGTTAGTTGCACATGTATAGTGCAGTGCTACTAACCTGGAGGTGTGTGTATCTGTGATGTATATGGATACTCCCCCTATTTGTGTTGTCTGTTCCGAGTCTTGTGGTCAGAAAGCATGGTATGAAGTATAACCTGGTAGTACTGGTGTGCATTTGGGAGCCTGAACCAGGTGTCTGTTACTGCACAGATATCAATATTCTCCATACTGAGGAGAGTCCTGAGTGGGCGCATTTTGAGGTAACACATCTGGTGTTGAGCAGCATTACCCTTAGTTTCTTTTACCCTGTAATGTCTATGGAGGTGGGTTTGTCTTTTGAGCCTCATTTAAAAAAGGCACTATGGGGGTGGCAAGAGCCTTAGCCAGTATTCAAAAGTCCAAGGGAGACATGTGCAAGCTGTCCATAGTGAAGCTACGTGGCATGTCAACCATGTCACCCCAGGCTGACAGACACTGGATCCCCTTTGAATGACACCAATATGTTAGCTAACTGTTTGTCTGTATACTGTGACATCATTCTTGGTGAGTGTAAGATGCTGCACAAGGTCAAGGTCATACTGGCCTGGGTTACATGATCAGAGAGTTCCTCTATGTATCATATCATGTGGTCCAGGGAAGAACATCTGAGGTTATTTGCACCAGCATGGACAATGATGGAGCCATTTCTGTACTTGCTGTGGAGTGACCTGAGTGCATGTGTTATGTGGCGGATCCTGGCACCCGACAGACAGCTCAAAGTGACCATCCCCTTGTTCGGCCTGATGAGTGGGACATCAGTGTATCTGACAATAAGAGTCACCTATTACAAGTGTATTAGGTGTGTTGTTTAGCCCTAAGGGCAATTACTGTGTGGCACACTGACTTTGTGAACTATGTGATATGTGGGTATTGTAGTGGGGTAGCAGTTATTTGTGTGTCTGCTTTGGAGATCTCTGCTGCTTAGGCAGAGTTTATTTAGAGCCTCCGAGTATGTTTATGTGTGATAATGCAGTTTGATTGCTGTTGCTATAGGTCTATGTGAGACTGGATTTGTGGTGTGTGTGGTTACCTTCACCACCTGATAGACTGTGCTAGTCATGGGTCGAGAGAGCTCAGCCTCCTGTATGTCTATATAGTTGCATCTCTCACATATATCTGAGTTTGTTGGGAGGAGGAGAGGGTTGTCTGTGTACATAAGGCAGTTGTGACATTGTGTCAAAATTCCAATATTCACCAGCTGGACTGGAGAGTACACACGAAACCGACCCCTGGACATGACAGGATATTATAATGACATACTCTGTTGACTGATCACAAAGGATTAGTAGGGTGCTAAGTGTGTAAAAGAGTATAACAGGGGTTTAGTGCTCAGGTTTGTCGGTGTTTTGTAAAGAGTAGCTGCGAAGGAGTCCAGACTGAACCATGACACCTCCTTCAACTATGTCATAAATAGCAATGTACACTCATATATGTCCTGAGTCAGGGCCAACTGTACCTGACTGACAATGCCGACATCCTGTCAGATAGGCCCATATATACATTCCCACCTCCCACTGATGAAAGGCCCTATCATCATACCTGGAGATATCACATGTAGAATGGGTAAACAGCTCCCCCCAAAGACGAAAGCATGGCAGCAATTGGATTACATTGTTTCCCTATATGTGTCATGAGTAAACTACAGAACAAACAGACCCTGCACCTGAACAGTCTGTTGAGCCTCACCCTCTCCACAGGATCTGAAACTGTTGAATGTGTTACAGCAACATATGGCACTCCCCACAAGTGTTGGTGCAGAACACACCATGGGAAGTATAGTCCAATAAGCCTATGAAGTCTGATCTGCAAGGCCATGGCATCCATCATGATTGAATTCATAAACAGAGCTATTGGAAGCTGACAAACACACAGCCCTACCAAGTGTGATATGTTCATGGGAAGATCATGGTTCCCAAACATGCTAGACTGTTTTCAGGGCAGCCACCCAGGACATACATCACTGAACGGAGCTACACATGTCCCACATAGACTTTGAATAGCCCTTTATCAACATCCCAGACACATGTCATATCCACAAAATCAACAATCTGTGCATAAATATGTGTTGTCATATGAAGGAATGGCAATTTGTCAACAAATAGATCACACAAGCTAAGAATTGTGGGGTCCTGTTCAAGCTAACACCTGCTGACCCACATGGTTCATTCCTGGGATTGCATAAAACAAAGTGTACACACATTACCATGTCCAGTCTGATGATGTCAGCATCCTACAAATATAGCAGGAGAAAAAAAAGCACCCAGTAAAGCATATAGCACGTCGTGTTAATGTGTATCTCTCTTGTATCATAACATAGTTAGTTAGGGGTTTGAAACCTACAATTGCTGACTGTGTATGTGTGTGATTTCCTTTGAGAGGAGTGCCCTTTTTGGAGACTGGGAAAACACATTAAAAGAGGTACAATCGTCTTTGGAAAGTCTGATGATGTCAGTATCCTACAAATATAGCAGGAGAAAACCCTGCACCCACTAAAGCATATAGTGCATCATGTTAATGCGTATCTCTCTAGTATCATAACATCATTAGGTAGGGGTTTAAGTTCTGCAAACGCTTACTGTGTGGGTGTGAATACCTTTGAGAGGAGTTCCCTATTTGGAGACTGGGAAAACACATCAAAAGAGGTACATTCCTCTTTGGAAAGTCTGATGATGTCAACATCCTACAAATATAGCAGGAGAAAACAATGCACCTAGTGAAGCATATAGCACGTTGTGTTAATGCGTATCTCTCTAGTATCATAACATAGGTAGGGGTTTGAATCTTGCAATTGCTGAATGTGTGTGTGTGACACTGTTAGTCAACGTGGTGTTGGTTTTGCTTTTACTATGGTATGACATATCAGGATTAAAACAGTATGTGCATTGCACACATCAGGTATCTGTGTGGCAAATAAATATATGTACATGTGACCTCAATTAGTACATAGGTGTGAAGCCTGCATACTACATGAATACATTTGTTTCCTTTGATGGATTGTGCCACTACTTCTCATATCGTAGGTCACATATTTATGTATGTGACAAGGCCAGCTACTGTAGTGATCTGTGTCCAAGGTCATCTGTGCCACACACACCCATGACAGTTACTATAGAGTAGTGTGAGTGAGGGTACATGCCTGGGGTATATGTCAGACATGTTCATACACAACAACATCTGGCAATAATGGACAGTCATTATAGGTGTACAACAGCCTTGTGGATATGCATACAGGCCCCTAATGTCTTATGTGATACACCGAGGGACTCCACAATACCTCTGGATATGTGGATACCAAGGGACAGATGACATAACACTTGGCTGTATGTACACATTGGTACCCGACATACATGTTGGGGGATACCACCTATGTGGTACTGTCGGGATAGTATGTATAGTAAATGTGGATGACTATGCTATAGTTGGCTTAGAGCTATACAGCATGTGTCAGACAACAGGTATCTGTCTGTATGATACCCTTGTGTAGGATATGTGTCCCATCCAGAGAATGCATTGTAGGCCAATGCATGCATTTACAGATGTGGATGGACATATCCCTAGTGTGTTTGCATGTACCTAAGAGGGCTATATGCCAAACAGGTGTGGTCCCAAGAATGGTGGCAGTCAATACCACTGGTTACTGTTATAGTATAGTACCGGAAAGATCCAACTGTTACTGAGTTCCCTACATCTGTGTGTCAGTTGTCAGGACATCGTCTAATGATTGGTTGTAGTCATGCTGTTGAGGTTGTGTATACTACCAGAATGCAAAACATTGACAGATATTAACAGTATCACCCGCAGCATAGTGTCAAACCATGTCATACACACATGTGTACCCATGTTAGAACATATCTGTAGTAGAATGCATACTGGCCATCGAGAGATACTATGAGATGTTAACAATGTGTAATACAGGGTATGTCACATGTCCCATGTGTCCACTATGCATGTACATGCAGACAGTGCGCACCCACCATGTTCACAGATGTACACTTGCTAATCTGTACTGCACACATCACACACGTACTGTCCACTCACTAACACATGCTGGCAACACTATACACTTCAGCCAAGTGGCACATGGGTGGACAATACATACTCAGACTTAACACTGGTATAAACAATGCTACATTGACAATCATAGCTTTGATGCATCATGCCTGCTCAGATATACCTACCTACATTGTTAGGTTAATGTGTGTGTGTCTGCACGCACACAGCTCCACCATGTGGCTGCCATATACAGGAGGTTGTGGGACAGCCACAGACTGTACCTGCCAGGCTGTACAGATAATTGTCTCTGGCCATGGACATGGTACCTGTGCCTAGCAGGGGTGCTACGGACAGTATCGGGTACCAACCCTGACAGGGTACTATCATCAGAGGCAGAGGTATGTCGGGTGGACCCATGTCCCTGCTGGGACTGGCCAGAGCCATGTGCACGTGGTCTACTAGGACAGTCAATCGACAGGCCAGCCCCAGCATTGCTGGGGCTGGTACTGCCACTACAGGAGCAGCTGTGATCTGTGGGCCGTCCACAGCAACTGCCAGCTGTTGATGTTGCTGGCATATGTCCGTGTCGACATCTCAACCATTCCACACAGTCCTGGCTCATGGAAAACACATTGTGGAGAGCATCTAATGTCTCCCCCCAACGTCTATCAATGACCTCAGTGTAATTCCGGATGGCACTGGCAAGATCACGGATACTGTCATTCATAGCGGTGTAATGGGCCCTCTGCACCCTTAGTCCATGTCTGGTGTACCATTCCATACATGCCTGTGCCTGCATTACAGCCCAGAACATACTTGAGGTTGTAAGACCTGTGAGGGCACGTCTGCCAGGGGCATTACGACCAGCGGTGCTCCCATGAGAACCCCTGGACATCTGCCTATGTGGTACTATTCCAAGAATCCGGGTATGGCTGCTGTGAGGGGATGCAAGTGCCATGGATACCACACTATCCTGGTCAATGCCAACTGTATGCTGTCCCTCGGCTAAGGCCATTGGTGATGAGGGATGTATTGGCAGTATGAGTGTGCGCATAGATGGGGTGGAAAGCTGTGTACTGTCGATTGGTGGACCAATGGCAGACCCTGTCAAACCTGCCTGTGCCACAATACATGTCTTATCATCTCCACTATTTGTGGCAGTGACTTCAGGTTCCCTGCTGCATTCAGTCAACCCAACCTCAGCACCTGTGAGAGGAAGACAGGAAACACACTTTAAAATCTGTACATGATGTTAGCACACATGCACACATGCACACATGAACACATGCACACATGAACACATGAACACATGCACACATGAACACATGAACACATCCACACATGCACACATGAACACAGGGACACATGAACACAGGAACACATGAACGCATGAGCACATGACCACATGCACACATGCACACATGCACACAGGAACACATGAACACAGGAACACATGAATAGAGGAACACATGAGCACATGAGCACATGAACACATGCACAGAAATACACTCCTCACTACAGCAGATACACACACACACCAGCACTCCAACACATACTCAATAGTGGGTGAAGGTGGGTGACAGTATCACAAGGCAAACAGTCACCTCACACATGTCAGCATGCAGAATATGTGTTGCTCAAGACCATACAGTGCGAGTGTAGATGGCCCTAGTTAATAACAGTATACATGGCTTTGATGCATGTGTGTAGTTGTTCAGTGATTGGCTACACCATGGAACACAATGTGTACATGGACACAACATTGCTGTGCATGTATTATCAGCTCTGCAATGTCCTGTGCACCATCACTCACAGGTATACATACCATGGCTGCATGTGTTATCTGTGTGACACATAGATTTCCATGTCTGATTACAGTGTCTGTGTCCATAGCAGATAATAGTGGGCACAGGTGTAGCACATGCTTGCTATGTACACACACAGGATGAGTGTTGCATGTAGATGTGATGGAATCTCAATGCTCGACATGGCCATTGTACAGTGGTTATGGTGAGTGTGGAACATATTGCAGATATGTCAGTGCCAGCCATGACATGGCATGCTACGTGACTGCAACATTAAACACCACACATACCCAATGTGTGTCATGTGACCTATACACCCAAAAGCATTCCAGGACATATATGTGTCACTTTGTACAGATGGCAACTGCTATGCATATTGTGTATACTGGAATATGTAAGCACACACACAACATGCTATGCATATTGTGTATAGGTGCATATGTTTGCACACACACAACATTGAGGTGCAAAGCAGTGACTGCTATGTGTAGTACTGTGGTCACTGTAACTGGATGGGGTGTAGTACCATGAGCCATCATCATCATCATGCATCATGTGGTCACTCAAGGCTGCTAATGTGTGACAGACCACCACCTAGCATGCTGTACCTGAACTGCAGTGCCGTGGCTATGTACGCAATTACACAGCCACTTTGTACATGGGTGTGTGAGGTGCCCAATAGGGAGCATTGCCTAACATGACTGTGTTTTGTGTTGAAGAGTGTTGCACAGCCCCATGATAGGCCTCTACCCCTGAGGAATATCATGTGTGCTGTGTGGATGACATGTGGGATACTGAAGTGTGATGTTACAGCGGGTGTGTGGCAATGCCATGTGTAGCATGTTGAGGTGTACTGCGTATGATAAATGTGTTATGTTGTGTACAGCTGTAGCAACTATGCCTATCCAATGTGCAGTGCGGTGTTGCCACAAATGTGTCTGATGCTCTGTGTATTGCATGTCATTGAGGCAGCTACTGACATTACTGATCTGTGCAACGTCTTACAGCAAACATGCACAGCATGCATTATGTGTAGGTGTGTTACGTGTACATGGCCTACACCTCACCTATGACATGCACATTTCATTACCAATATTTTAGTTATACCACACACACCAGCATGTATCGTCTGCCCTACTGTCCCACCAGAGGGCCCTACAAGAATATGAGAGAGTTTGTCAGTTGCCACAACTGTGGCATTGCTACTGTGGGTTTGCTAAACTACAGTAGAACAACAGTCGACAGTCACAGGTGTACAGATAATATTCCAAATATCAGTATTGCATAACACTAGGCAGCACAACTGCTAAACACACAATACACGTCTCACGTATACATAATCTAACAATACAGGTAACTGTAGTTTACAGATAAGGCATGTTACCTGCACGCTCCATGTCAACATGCTGGGTGGCTCCGGCCTCCATGATGGCACATGTCTGTGGCAGTTGCTGTTGTTGTCCAGGAGCCACCACGCTTAGGAGCAGCTCCTCAACTCTGGTGAGGGGGGGATGAATGGCCACCCCACCACCTGTGGCAAGCTGTTGTCTATGGATATCAGATGCATGCCGCAGGACATGTCTAATTAAATCATTGCAGTGATGGCGTACTTGCTCATATGTCCAGTTATGCATGCCTATGTCATTTACCCGACAAACAAGATCTTGTCACAGTGCAGTCCACTCATGCTGGTGCTGGCTGCTTCTGGAAAACAGCAGTGAGTAGTGCTGCACCAGGCTGTGGTGGATTTCTTCTTCCTCTGCTGCTGTGTAACAAGGATTATGTTGTTGGGCCATCAGCCTGAAAGAGAAATGAACAATATGTGTGAGCAAGTACTGTGGCACACTTTACACCCTTAACCACAGATATCACTTCACTGCCATATATACCATCCATTTGTCTGTCAGAGGATATACACGTTCAATACCACATATTGGTTCTCAGGCCACAGCTAACTAACAGTGCCTGGCACACTCTATATATCAAACCACTATACAACAGTACCCGGCACACTGTTTGTGACACAATGCATGACCTCGCCACAGGGGTATATATCACACTAATGCACGAACAAAGATGTCATCCATTGCAATGAATGTAAAGTACAGTTACAGTAGTACCAGTAAACCGCACTAGTCATTGATACCATACCCCTGCCTAACATATGTGCACAGTTGTTAATATAGGTGGCATACTGCTGTAACATGTGTGTGTGTGTGTGTATATATATATATATATATATATATATATATATATATATGTGTGTTGCTAGATACACACGTATACCCTGTAACACACATATGATTGCAGGCATGGTACAGGCATAATTGCACACACATCAGCCAAACATACAACACACCACTGTATGCCAACACAGATGAACTTTACCTGTGTACCATACAGTACTGTGTGCCACTACTTACAAACCCTAATGCTTGAGGTATGCACTCTGTACAGACTACAGGAAACACACAAGACAGTGTTTCCAAGCAATGTGAACATACACCATACTGTGCTGTTTAGGCCTACAGCTTCAGATAGTACTACAGTTCATATGGGAGTTGGATTCACCAGCAGTACCATTCACTAAGCATACATGTATTGCTTTAGCCTACAATGGGACACACAGTCGTCAACATGGAACTAAGTCACAACGTATGCCATACTACTATGTCTGCCTAGCAATAACATACACATATTTTGCTGGCCTCACAGCTAGGACAGACACTACCATGTCAGATACAACTTCACACTAAGCTATCATACCTTTACAGACCTTGCACACAATCAGCGTTACACTCATTCAACCTCACATAGCAGGTATCGAATTGAGTACATGTGTGAGTGCATGGTGTCATAGGTAGGTAATATGCTATTGGCCCTAGGGCCTACAGCAGCCTAGCCATATGCTACCCTGGCCTTTGCCACACATGTACTTTGATTTCACTTGCCCCTCTCAACCAGAACCACAGAGGTGATTCCCAGAGTGTATTACTTATTTCCCAAACAATCATCAGGGGTATTTATGACAATTGCTAATGAGGAACCTTGTTTGCTATTGCTAGGTGGTTTATTCCAGAGTATGGCATATCTCTGAGATAGGAACCTATCCCTCCAGCATGTGCTGTTTAGTGAGCTGATGAGGTTTAGGGCCCTAGAGCGTGTAGCCCGGAGGGATTGTGATATGTTGCCATGGTGGTTGTCACACAGCTATGGGTGTGACATACCTCTGTATGTCCGGCAGAGGTCAACTCTGTGTGAGCGGTATGCAATACAGTCTAGCTGTGGTTTTGTGAGTCAGTCTGCATAGGGCATTTGTTTGAGGCCAGTATTACCCTTTGTGAGGTATGTCTGTGGCCTTTCCACTTGCTGTAGTTGTCATGTGAGGTACACACCACACGGGGCATTGTGATGAGTAGAGGGGAACACTGATCTATATTTCCCTAGATGACACACCTGTTGTGATGACACGTACCACATAGACAGATTACAAGTCTAGTGTGGCACTGTCTTTATCAAAGGGGAGGCTACTGTCCACCTGTGTCCCATGTTCCCTTATCACACCTTCAGTGTTAGGTAGATTTCTACCTATGTGGTAGTTAATGGGTAGAGTGTTTTGGAAAAGAGGGATAGCACTGCAGTATCGACACTTGTCTACAGTCCATGCCTTGGTCGCCACACACCTGTTGCGGTACATATGACCCCGTCTCTCTCTCTCTCTCTCTATATATATATATATATATATATATATATATATATATATATATATATATATATATATGCACATATCTATACAAATACATGTACACATCCATTGCTGTACATATAGATGTACATATAGGCATATGTACAGTCCACCTTTCATGGTGGGGATATCACTTATGCGACAGTTGCGAGATGTACAGTTATGCGATTATATTGCACAGTGTTGTGCAGAATGCATTTTGGTGTCCTCAGCCCATGTAGCTTTAGCAGGCCTCACTGGCTGTAACACAGCAGATCTGACAAATCAGTCCCACAGTGTTTAACCACCACATGACATATATCAGCACTGCATGCTGTTTTCTATGCCACACACTACGACCTACATAGATATATGCACATAACAACCTTCAACAACATATATGTGTCCACCCTTCACTAACAGTTGCAGTATGTCCCTTGCCCTATGGACATGTGCAGATACAGATAGATACGTACTGCTGCCACATATGGATGATTTACAGTGTGTAGAGTACTCTTCAGGAACATCTACTACATGCCGGCACATACATATGAGTTACATACCTTACCTTTGTATTTTTCTGCTCCATCTGTTGTTACTGTTTTGTTGTTTATTTTATTTTTTTGGTTGTTTTTTGGGGTTTTCGCTGTCTGTTTCTGTTTCTGTCTATTTTGTCTGTGTCTCTGTCTCTGTCTGTGTCTCTGTCTCTTGCTCTCTATCTCTCTGTTCCTGCAATGATATTATTGCATGTGTGGACAGCAGGTACAGCCTGCTTTTCTAGGTATCTGCACATGTGCATGTGACAGCCTCTCTAACAATTGGTGCCCACCATTAAGTAATTGCATGCAACCTGCTGTGTGGTAATTGCAGTACTCACTGTGATTGCAGCCCACTGCTATAAAATGCTAGGTTAGGTAGGCGTAGCCCTTTCAGCTTTCCAAGGTGGGGCCCATGCTTGTTTGCTCTGGACACCGTTGTGTTAGTCAGAAGGTTGGTATATGTCTCTTATCTGAAGCTAGTGTTGTAGCCAGTGATATGCATGTTGTACACAAACCTGAATGTTGCTGCTTCCAGTACACACTTCTCAGTGTAGACATTTACGCACCCCTCCAAATGCTAACACAGGATACATGGGAGTATGTACTTTCTTTCTGAATTAGACAATTAACTACCATGCAAATGCAGTTATTGCAATGTATTCCTGTGGCACATGCACTGTTTGTGAACTGCTATACTGTAATTATTAAGTTACTCACTTCTGAACAGTTTGTGGTTTGTTTGTGTTGACATTAGCACAGGCTGCTCAAGACAACTGGACATATTTCAGTACTGAGTATGCCTACCTACACCCTTGGTTTTGCCTGAATACACAGGTATGTCGTACCTTTGGGTAGGGGTGCAGAACTGCAAAGAGCATTTTTTATTATCATGTGAGGTTTATCTTGCTGAGCATACAGGGTTGCTGTGTACCTGTTAGTCTATCAAGGCAAGTAGTCTGTCTGTGTAGCTCCCACCTGTGGACATATCTAGATGGTAGCTAGTGGTTAGCCTATTATTCTTTGTCTGTGTACCACACCAGTCTTTTCAGCACTGGCACAATGGCATTGTCACAGTTGGTTGCTAGCAGTACATGGCTACATCCTGTGATATTTCTGTGTTGTACTCCTACATAAGGGCATGCTTGTGGAACTCCTTCCAAAGCTATTTGCAGAGTGTGTAACAGCAGGAATGCTGATATGCCTGTGTGTTTCTGCCTCTGCCAGGCCTCATATACTCTCTTGTATATATTTGAACAGCCTCAGTGAAAGGTACATATAAGTGAGATACACCTGTAATATATTACAGACATATTTCAGTTGAGACTTTCTTGGGAATCGGAGCATATGTATTACTACACCTTTTCTGACGTGCAAGCAGTGTCTACTCCTACCTATTGACATTATTCATTAAGTGTGATTCCCCACTTTTCTGCCAAATGTTAGTACTTTTCAGAGTGATTCAGAGGGGCACAGCTAACATTTGTTTACAAATCAGGGACATCCCTGTAAAGCAGTCACAGTTGGGGAGTCTGGCCTCTGCCCTATTCAACTTTGCCAGTGTTTATCCTGGTCTGATACTGTGTGGTGTTTGTAAGGTGCTACTGTAACATTATTCCCTGCTGAGATGGCTGGGTCTCCTTTCACAGTCATGTCATGCCATTCCACAACAACTGCTGGTAAAGACCCACAGAACAGGATTTGTGTTATACCATTCCTAATTTCCATTTACATTCCCTCATTGTAATGCATGATATATTTACTTCAGGACCAAGTTATTTGTATATCTGCTGTGACTTAGTGGTAATTCATGCAGTCTATTGTGTCAATTGTCTGGGGTTCGAGACTGGCAGAGGTTTTTTCTTTTGCTGCTGAGCAGAACAAGGCCCCTGACATAGAGTGACTAAGGCAGTTTTAAGCAGTTGTATGCGGGTTTGCGTGGGTTTTTGCGACACTTAGCGATGCTTAGCTAAGTGCACACATGCGCACACTCACTTAAACCTGCTAACTACTGCTTAAAAGTGCTTACTCCCACTAACCCCCGCACTAATTTCTTTGAAAGAAAAGAAAATGGGGAGATAAGAAAGTGGTGGAAAAGGGGGCACAAAGAGGGACAGACAGTAGGTAAACAAGCTTGGGATGTGCAGGATGGGTGTAGGGAAGGTCCATAGCTGCCCATTTCTTTACCAACAACAGCTGTGCATATGCAATAAATTTGGAGTGAAATTTAAAACCTTCCACCCCTGGGAGAGGGGTGAGGACAACAAAGTATGTTGTACTGCCAATTATAATTATCAGTTTACATGTCCGGCGAACATGTGTACGAAATGGGCAGCTTTGTATGGGGCGTAATTTTTTTGTCAGTACAGATTGCCCTTTTTTTATTTATTTTTTGTTCATGTGAGAGTGGAAAGTGAGGTAGAGGAAGTATTTATGTTTGGGGAGGTAGGTTGGGGAGGTAAACAGACAAGACAGACAAGACACATACAGGGGTGGTGTATGACACATGGGGTGGGTGAACACAATTGACGGGGACAGATGTTTGGAAATCACAAGCCCATGAACCCACAGATGGTAACAGTGGGACTGAGATCCCCCCATGGGCAGTCACCACTGCACCTTCACAGCCCCGAGGGTGGCTGTGCTGGGGGCTGCGTAGGACGGGCAGGCTCACCCGTGAGACGCACCACTCTCGTCTCGAGCTGGTGTAGGGGATCAGCGACTGAATGCTGAATCTCCTTATGCACCACAACCTGGACCCTTCGAAGGGTAACAGGTGGCCCTTCTCCACCCACGCTTGCATGGGGGGGATGAGCCCCATCCCCTGCAGCGCTTCCACCCAAAGGTGGCACAGGACCAACTGAGGAGGGGAGCCTGGGCTGGGCACTGGACCTGCTGGTGCCAGGTGCACTCACCAGCTGAGGAGGGCCAGGTGGGTCCGCTGGGACCAGCCTTCCCATACATTCTGTGATTAGGTGTGTTTAATTACAACATAAACAACAGCATTCAAGATTAGTTGTAACAGCATGCAGTAATAATCCCATTAACCCAACACACCAAGGTTCCAACAGTTGAACAGCAAACATAACACATGCATATATTGAACGACAGTGGACATTCCAACAGCATGCAGGGATGATTGGTAGCAACAGGCCACCATGATTGTGGTGTTTGAACAGGGCACATGCATCAAAGTGAATGCAGATATTTATAGAACAATAAGACATATGTGCCAACAAATGTTTGAGATTACACATACCCATTGAGGTGTGGAATTGCATGGTTTATGCACATACAGTAGGGTGTGGAAAGAAACCTCAATTAACATCTTATAAGTACTTTTAGTCTACACTACATTCCTAGTGACTGCAGGTGTATATCCGCTACATGTATTATTACACTTGGCAACATGCTTTAGGTTGTGTAATGGATTTGGCTAGTTTATTATATACCTGTCCTATATCTGACATACTAACTGTCCAATATGCAGATGTTACTGGTACATATTCCTTGCTTTTATTGATATTTCTTTATCTACATATCTGGATGTGTTCACATGACATTTTCAGTTCAATTTGTACAGAATCCTGCATTTCTTGTAGCACACTCACATTTCTGGGGAACAAATTAACAAGCTACTCATGTGCCAGATTTACTTATGCATGTCAGCCAGTCACTGACTGTTGAGGACTGTATATATGCTTCACAGATACTAGCACTTCCTCACCCACTTTAGATGGGACTGCCCAACTGTGGGTTGTCAGCAATTATAAAAACTACTATTTGTATAATGCAAGGGTACAACAACATTTCAAAGTAAGTGACACAGATACACTTCAGGTTTTATACCTTTATTAATTACATTACACACTTTTCCACAGGCTCTCTCCTTTATTTGATATTACAGTGCATATGGAAGACATATTCAAGACATATTATACCTTTATTAATAGGTTAGAACACTCTTTTTCAGGCTCGCTCACTTATTTTATATGACAGTACCTGCAGAGATATTATTCCAGACATATTTTACCTTTCTTAATGGGTTACTACACTCTTTTTCTGGCTCTCTGACTTATTTTATATAACAGTACATGCAGAGGACTTATTCAGGGCATTTTATGGCTGTATTATTGGACTACAACACTTTCTTTCAGGCTCTTTCTCCTATTTTATATAACAATACATGCAGAATAATCACTAACCTGCCTGGTGGCGCAGCCTTAGCAGCCTATCTGCATAGGCTTGCTGATTCGCAGCATGGTCACCTGCAGCTGTGAAGTAAATGAAGGGATATTGAGACATACCTATCCATTATACAGAATCAATTATCAATTCTTACATACTGCATTCCATGGCTACCTACTCAGTTGCAGGGCATCTTGCATCCCACGGACCTCCTGTATCCATTGTTTCAGTAGGTCCTGCTTCCATCTCTTCAGGTCTGCATAGTGGTGACGGACCTGCTCACCAGTCCAAGGAACACCTGTGACACTGGTGAGGTCATGAGCTAACCGGTTCCAAGCCTCTGCTTTGTACTCCATTCCTTGGAACTGGCCCTGCAGGACTCTTGACTCATGACCGTGAACAAGGAGCCAAAACATGTATTTCGACTCCTCGATGCCCCAACGTTGCACTCGGAAGCATGTACCCCCTCCAGCACCAGCTATTCTAACTGCAGATGTGAGCTATAATCAGTTATGGTGAGTATACATGCCTATGAGGCTTAAATATGCTGCATTTCCCGCACTTTTTTGTGATTGGCCATTTTTGAAAATTCTCGGCTGACTGCAGGCCTGCTTAGTAATGGTTAATCTACCATTTCTAAGTATATGTATGTTAACAGTGGCTGTTTCTTCTAAGCTGTCATGGCTTAGTGGTTCAGTACTTTGATTATGGTGCACAGAGTCCTGGGTTCAAACCTTGTCATTCATTTTATTTTAATACTGTCAAGACAGGCTAGGGGGTGTGGCTGTGTTTAAGCAACTTTGCTCTACGTTGCTCCACGTTGGCCTATGGTGCACTGGTTGGCATGGCGTGCACGTCTGTGCAAACCGATTGCGCTGGTTAAAGCGCTATTTAACTGTGGGCAACGGTATTGCGCTGGGTAAAGCACTGCTGAACTATGGGCACCTATATTACGCTGGGTAAGGCGCTGCTTAACTGCGGGCAATTATATATCAGGATCGTTTAAAAATATATATTTTGTTCACTGATACATAGGCCATTTCACTACTTTTTAGTAATATTTTAATCATATATGTCAGGTATTATTTCATGTACTGATTTAAATCATAAATAGGAAGGGGAGTGGTGGGACTCGAACCATGAATTCCACTTCTTTGTGCGAATGCTCTACCATTATGCTATTGCTATTTGGTGTGATTTGCATAAACATTCTTTCTTATGCTCTTCCATGTCGGGATTGCTAACTGCAGATAAGCAATGGGCACACCCGCGCACACACACGCAAATACGGGCAGCTATTTCGGGAATTAAAAAAAATAAAATGAATGTTTTACTTTTTATAACTGTGATGGTGGTTTATAATGTCAGGGAGTGTGGTGTTGGGTGCATGGACATTTGAGCGGACTCACTCTTCTGTGTTTACATTTTTCTTTTCGAACCCTTGCAGGGGCGTGGACATTTAGATTGCTCGGCAGTCGGACACGCCCCCTGCTTTCCTGACATCATACCGTTCAACTGCAGCCTCCGAGTAAGACTTATTTAGTCTTACATGGAGGATTCGTGAATCCGGGGGTTAGAGTCATACATTTATCAATAGTAACACAAGACATTTAAAGTATTTTTTCATTATATAGAAAAAATCTGATTTAATCAGAACACATAAGACACTGGAGTATAAAGATGATGTGATTCCTTGAAATGGACCAAAAAAAGCTTTACAGTTACATGAGCTTTCATACTATCAGTAACCCTATGACAGCAATTAAATGTCCAAGATGTTAAGAGCCACCCATGATCTTTTTAGTTACTTTAAAATAACTGCATTTATGTCTTTGAAAAAAAAAATCAGAAAATGACTCTGTACCTCTACAATGAACAAAATAAAAAAACATGTAAAAAAAGGCAGGTAGTCACTCATACAGGTATACTCCAACGAATGAAGTAACTTTATCACAAACCAAGAGCCAGCAAGCACTTTTGTCATTATTGTGAGACTTCATCAGGCAGACTGCATCAATAAAATTCACACTTAAATACAAAACAAACATGATGCAATCACCTGAAGCATTAAGAAATTTAATGGATGAAAGGCCTTTTTTTTCCAAAACTGTCTTAAAATGAATACATCATTCAAATCAAGTGAAACTGTTGAATTTAGGTCCTGTCCTTTGGTCAATATTTTCATGGAGTTTGCAAACTACTCCAGTTTCCTCTAAAAAACATGCTGTTTGAT
This sequence comes from Protopterus annectens, assembly GCF_019279795.1. Classification (NCBI taxonomy): domain Eukaryota; kingdom Metazoa; phylum Chordata; order Ceratodontiformes; family Protopteridae; genus Protopterus; species Protopterus annectens. The sequence goes on from NC_056744.1 coordinate 1,537,954,305, forward strand.
TGTGTACTCTAACGTTCTATATATTCCCACTGCCCTACCCCTTGTGACCTTGGTCGTTACCATTTCACTTATGTGATTAACACATACATTTAAAAAATGTAGTACTGTTAGAGAATGTAGAATTACTTGAAATAAAATGAATGGATTGTCTAATTTATGTTACCACGTTATATTAAAATGTAAGAATGTGAAATGCACACACAGAGCATTTTGTTATAAAATCATTTATGAAACAAATTATGGGGGTGGATAAGGTTTTAGGGAGTATTTGAAAGCCTAGAGGGCACAGGTGCAGACCATCCTTGGCAAAGCAATATGGTCTGCTAGCCATGTCCTCCTAAGCTGTCAAATATTGAATCCCCTTAAAATGACATCAGAAAGATAGCCAATTCTTGAAATCAGTCATCTTTTGCTCATGTTGTGGCATCACCCTTGGTGATGGTAGAATGCTGCTCAATGCAAGGGTCATATCAGTCTGAGACACATAATCTGAGAAGCTCCATAATGTCTCCATTCAAACAGTCTAGGGAGATACATCTCAGGTCATTTACACCTATATGAACTATGATGATCATACTGGCACCTGTAGTGTAATGATTTAAGTGTGTCTGTGATTTGACAACTAACCATTATCTTTTCCTTGTTCAGCCTGCTTAGGGGGGCATCAGTATGTTGTACAATAGAGTCCCCCATGATGAGACTCCTGAGAAGAGTATTTTCTTGCCTTAGGGGCACAGTGTCATACCTCCCAACCATGCTGAATTACTCATTTTTTACCAAGTTTTGGGGTTCAGATGAAGGGGTGCCATGATTCCTGTGGCACCCCTTCATTTCCTATTTTTTTCTTTTTTAATTGTTGTGCTGCTATAGCTGACATCATCACGTGCGCAATGATGTTAGCTCCATCAGGGCTACCAGCCTGTCGGAATTGAGCTCACACATGTCCGGCTGGCCCGGCTACTCAAATGCGAACAGGAACAGCAACAAACAGTTGCTGTTATAGCACTAGTATGGATTATTATTTATGTGGGGGAATCAGACTAACTTGGGAATGGCAACAAACAGTTGCTGTTACACCACTACTAGAAATCGAATGGTGTGTGTGTCGGGGAATTGGACTAACTTTCAGAGAAGTGTGTGTGTGTGTGTGTGTGTGTGTGTGTGTGTGTGTGTGTGTGTAAATGCCCCCCATTTAATACTCCTGGTGGCTAGATGTACTCTGGCTCAAACCCTTACCTTAGGTACAGGGTAAAAAGAGCCTAAAGTCCCTAGCCACCACGACTTGTGAGTATTGCCCAGGTTTTTTGTGCTAAGAGTTGAGAGCTATGGTGAGAACTGAATTTGTATTCCCCCATTATTGGCTTTGTTTGTCCAGATTTTTTGTGATAAGAGGTTGAGAGCTATAGTGAGAAGTGAGAACTGAATTTGTATTCCCCCATTATTGACTTTGTTTGTCCACATTTTTTGTGCTAAGAGGTTGAGAGTTATGATGATATGAGAAGTGAGAAATTAATTCACTAAATGATAGCCATTAAGTTTCAGTCTTCCTGTTTTTTATGAAGCTGCTGATTTGGCATAGTGGTATGTTGCTCTGACCCTTGTGCATAGGATCCTGGGTTCAAAACTTGCCAATGCAATGCATGGTAATAACACAACATTTTATTCTAGCAACTTTACAAAATTATACAAGCAATGTTTAAAATGTGTCCTTGATGAGTCACTAGCCGCCACCACATGTGAGCTTTGTTCAGGATTTTTTGTGCCAAGAGTTGACAGCTATGGTGAGAAGTGAGAACTGAATTTGCATTCCCCCGTTATTGGCTTTGTTTGTCCAGGTTTGTTGTGCTAAGAGGTTGAGAGCTAGGGTGAAAAGTGATAACTGAATTTGTTTTCCCCCATTATTGGCTTTGTCCAGGTTTTTTGTGCTAAGAGGTTGAGAGCTATGGTTTGAAGTGAGAAATGAATTCACTAAATGATAACCATTAAGTTTCATTCTTCCTATATTTGAGGAAGCTGCTGATTTGGCACAGTGGTATGTTGCTCTGACCCTAGTGTATAGGGTCTTGGGTTCAAGACTTGCCAGTGACATGCATAGTGGTAACACAAAATTTTATTCTAGCAACTTTACAAAATTATACAAGCAATGTTTAAATTGTGTCCCTGGTTTTTGACCTTTTGTCCCCCCCAAACAATGAAATTGAAAATAAGTACGAGAAGCTGTGCAAGATGCCTATGGCATACACTACTGTCATTCTATTTATAGTGTGGATGTGGAAGTAGACTTTTATGATGGAAATGTTCTGAATTGGGCAGTTTTGTCATTATTGGTTCATGCATTTTGTTTCACTGTCTACAGGACAGCCTATTGGAAAAATGTTCAAACAATAACTTTAAAATGTGCTCTGTCCAACAAGTGTGCTGTATTATACAAGGAATATAATTTAATAAAGTCTGGAAGGTGTATCATAGAAAAGAACACATGTATATTTCTTGTTTTGTGTGCAAGGGGCCAATGATTTGAAAGCAGCCCAAAGGTAATCTTTATCCCCCACTGGCCAGATGCATTTTGTTTGAATGTGGTGTGGGTTTCAATGCTGTTTCAATGAATGTGAGTTTCAAGGGCAGATAAGTTTTAATGCCAAGCCTATTTTCATTGTGAGACAGTATTGCTTTGTTTACCAGATGTCTATTAGTGTTTATGCATTGTTGTGCTGTAAAATGTAAAAATAAAATACAAATAATCATCATAGAAGTAAAGCAGTATGCACACATCAGTGTTTATGGTAAATGGGTTGAAAAAGCCAGGTAATGGGACATTGGAATGACTGCAGGGGGACTCTGGTGCCATATTTTTGTTGTCTGTTCTTTAGTTTGCGTTTGAAAGTTGGTATCCCACAATTCCATTGGAGTGGATGGGGTTACATAATTGTGTATGCAAATTAGATGTTAATCAGCATACAGATGTGTACCTATATTTCATGGGCCTTGTCCAGATTTTTGATGTTTCCAGATTGAGAGGTATACAGTGTATAGTGCTCCATTGAGGGTGATGGTGTGTGCGGTGTTAAATATTTTTTCAGAGTACCTTTGGGCTTGCTGAGCCATAGTTTTGCCAAGAGGCAGTCTAGGTGACTTTCATTGTTTAGGAAGATTGCTTTTAAGTACCTCAGCATATGTTAGTTTATGTGTGAGTTGTGTACGATGTGAAGTGGGTACTGTGAGTGTCATTTTGGCAATCTGATGTGTGCTTATAGGTTCATAGGTTCATATGTTCATACTAGGCTATCTGCCCTAGGGCATTTATAAGCCTAGCCAGAATGTGTCTGGCTTTCACCACCCATTTTAAATTTATTTTGCTATGCCCTTTTTTGAGGTTAGTATACTGTGCCTCTGTCTAACAGTGACGCAGAAGTGATACCCGGGGTAAACCTATGATCTCCCATCCACTCATCAAGATTCCTCTTGAAGAGAGTCAATGAGGGACACTGCCTAACCTGGACTGGGATTTTATTCCAGAGTGAAGGGAGCCTCTGGGTTATGAATCTGTCCCTCCAGCATGTCCTATTTATTTCAGTGCTGAGGTTCAAGTCTCTCGATGGGATTTGGATTTTCTGAGGTGCAGCATGTCCATTAATTCTGGGTTGGACATGGCTTTATACATCAGGCACAGATCGCCTCTGAACAGGCGGTATGCCACTGAGTAGAGCTGGAGTTTCTTTAACCGGGCAGCATATGGCATCTGTTTGAGCCCTTTGATCCTCTTGGTGAGCTACTTTTGGGGTCTTTCCAGTTGCTGCAGGTGTTTGGTAAGGTACATCCCAAAAGGGGCATTGTACTCAATTATGGGCCTGATGAGGGATGAGTAAAGAGGCACAATGACCTCCCCTGATCTAGATGTGAATCCCTTCATGATTAGGTGGGCTATATAAAATGTTTTTCTAACCACTTTGGCCACGTGGTTGTCAAATGAGAGATTGCTATCAACTTGGGTCCCCAGGTCCCTAATTACTTCTTCTGTACTTAATGGATTACCACCTATGTGATAATTTTTGGGCACTTTGTTTTTGCCAAAGGGGATGACTATACACTTTTTGGCATTTAGCTTGAGGCCATGGCTCTGGCACCAGTTGTCTGTTTCTATGAGGCCCTTTTGGAGGATGCTTGTGTCAGCTGGAGAGTCGATTATGGCGCCCAGTTTGCAGTCATCTGCGAACCTGGTCAGCCACAGTCCTTCTGTGTTGACCTGTACCTCCGAGAAATATATACCGAACAAGAGAGGTCCCAGGACTGAGCCTTGTGGGACACCAGTTGTAACTGGTTTGGAGTCTGACATAGCTCTAGCAATTCTAACCATGTGGGTTCTGTCCTTGAGCCAGTTTGCAATCCATCTAGTGACATAGGGGTTTATATTTAAGCTGGTGAGCTTATCTATAATGCCCAAGTGGGGTATTGTATCGAAGGCTTTTGCGAGGTCCAGGTAGGCTGTGTGGACCACCTTCCCCTCGTCAATCGCCTTGGTGACTGTTCCAAAGAAATCAACCAGCTTTAAGAGGCAGGATCTGCCCTTAACAAAGCTGAACTGGGTAGGATCCAGTGTCTGTAGGTCCCCAATATCTTTATTTATGAGGTCCATGATGATCCTTTCCATAGCTTTGCAGACCAAGCTAGTCAGGCTTATGGGGCGATAGTTTCCAGGATCCATTGAGGCATCACCTTTATGGAGAGGGACCACTGTTATTGTACGCCACTCTTTGGGCACATATCCTGTAGTAAGGCTGAGATTGAACAGTAGTTTTATGTTTGGGTTTAGCTCTTCTTGGAGTTCATGTAGGACGCAGCCCGGGACACTGTCTGGTCCCATTGATGCTGTGTTTTTTGCTTTGGAGAGGGCGGCTCTTACCTGAGCATCTGAGATATCAGGGGGGCAGCACTCTGCTGGGATAGATATTTGCCCGTTTGGAGGGGGAGTTTGCGCTGAACCTGTCAGCTAGGATGTTGGCAATGTCTGTGGGTTCAGTGTATTTTTTGTCATTTTGGACTAATTCTGAGCATATCTGGGAATTACCACCCAGGTTCCTAACATAACTAAAGAAAGCCTTGTGATTATCCTTAGTGTCCTGTGCAATTTGTCTGCTGAAGCTGGCCTTAGACAATTTTATGAGTGCCCGTAGTTTTTTGCTAATACTGATCAGTGATGCCTTCCCTTTTTGGGATTTTGCTCTATCATTTAGTAGCTTCCTCCTTCTATTTTATAGTTTGTTTATGGCTGGGGTCCACCAGACAGGACGTCTGCCTTTGGAGGATTGGGTCTTGGTTTTATTTGGGATCGCATGATCCATGCATTCCTGAAGGTGTTCATAGAATGCGTTTATAAAGGATTCTGCGGTCTGGGCCGTATTTTCCACAGGCCCGGGGGCTTTGAAGGATTCCACCTCAGTTTTGAGGAGTGTGAAATTTGCTTTAGAGAATTTTTTCGCTGTGGTTTTCTGGGCAGGGGGTGGGGTCGGGATGTGAATATCCAGTGAGATTAGTTTATGGTCTGATCTTACCAGTGAGGGATACACTTCTGGTCTGGAGCATAGAGTCCCCATGTTGGTGATGATCAGGTCCAGTATGTTTTCCCCTCTTGTGGGAGTGGTAACAAGTTGTTCCATAGCATTTGAGTTTATAAATTCTAGGAACCTTTGGGCTAGGGTGTTGGAGCTAGAGTAATGCTCCCAGTCTATGTTTGGGTAGTTGAAGTCACCCAATATAATGGTGTTTGGAGAGACCTTCATATTTTCCAGTGTTCTCAGGAAGGCCGAGTGGGGTTCCTGGGTTTGGGAGGGTGGTCTATAGAAGGCTATAAACTGGAAGGCAGTTTTACCCACTGTTAGTTGCACATGGATAGTCTCTGATGCTTCGTGCTTTGCCACCAACCTGGAGGTGTGGGTATCTATGATGAATATCAATACTCCCCCTCCTTTTGTGGTTCGGTCCAAGTTTTGGGGCCGAAAAGCATGGTATGAGGTATAACCTGGTAGTGCTGGGGTGGTCTCGGGAGCCCTGAACCAGGTTTCTGTTACTGCACAGATATCGATGTTCTCCATGCTAAGGAGAGTTTCGAGTGCGTGCATCTTGAGGTTTAGACTTCTGGCATTGAGTAGCATTACTCTTAGTTTCTTGTCCCTTGTGATACCTATGGAGGTGGGTTTGTCTTTTGAGCCTTGCCTAAAAAAGGCACTATAGGGGTAGCAAGAGCCTTTGCCGATATCCGAAAGCCCAGGGGTGACAGGTGCAAGCCGTTCCTAGCGAAGCATCATGGCTTGTCGAGCATATCATCCCAAGCTGACAGGCATTGGATCCCCTTTGAATGACACCAGTACTTAAGCCAATTGTTGAAATTGATCATCTTGTCTTCATATTGTGGCATCATTCTTGGTGAGGGTAAGATGCTACACAAGGTCAGGGTCATACCGGCCTGGGCTACATGCTCAGAGAGCTCCTTTATGTCTCTTTTCATGTAGTCCAGGGAGGTACATCTCAGGTCATTCACACCAGCATGGACAATGACTGAGTCATATTTGTACTTGCATTGGAGTGACCTGAGTGCTTGTGTTATGTGGCGGATCCTAGCGCCCAACAGGCTGCTCACCGTGACCCTCTCCTTGTTCAGCCTGGTGAGAGGGACGTCAGTGTGCCTGACGATAGAGTCACCTATTACAAGTGTATCAGGTGTGTTGTTTAGTCTTAAGGGCTGTGACTGTTCAGCACACTGGCTTTGTGAGATATGTGTTGCACGTGTTTTGTTTTGGGTAGCGGTTGCTTGGGTGTCTGCTTTGGAGGTCTCTGCTGCTTAGGCAGATCTTTATTTAGAGCCTCCGAGTATGTTTTTGTGTGATTATGTGTTTGGTGAGAGTTAAGCCTCCAGTGTCATTGTGTAAGTATACCTCTCACATACTATGCCTGTTTCTTAAGGATTAAGTTGTTGTTGGTAAACATGAGACAATTGTCTCAAGATACCCATATCCACCAAGCTGTCTACAGAGAAGTAAGGAAATTGTATAGCTATGCTGTCTAGTCCTTTGACTGGTGAGCTACAAAGGGGTGTTGTATTGGAATATGAAGACTATTAAGGGTGTTTTGTTGGTACAGACTAATAAAGGTGATTTATTGGGGCAGATTATGCTAAACAGTACTAAACTCTACTAACATTAAAGTTTATACAACACTGAATTCTACTAAATCTATAGGTATTGTCACCTGATTGTCAACTAGCTGCTCCAAGCTTGTCAGCAAGCAAGGCATTGCTCTGTATTTGCTCCTTTATGGCGTACAGTTTTATGGACAATTCTAAACAGAAAATTTGCTTTCTAGGTGTTTGCTACTGTACAGGGCACTACCAACCACCACTAAACGGTGGGTTCTGCCTCACAAACATGCCAAATTCATAGCAGCACAGAAAACACAGAAAACTAACTAATGAGCATTAATTCAAAATAATTTAAGCAAATGTGATTTAGTAATCCAAAGTACTTTATTCAAAGCTCAGACTCTGTTATCATAGCTCAACTTTTCCTCCTGCCTAGGAGACTGATGTTTTTTGTATGTATCTACCTCTTCTTTAAGGCATATTTTTAATGTTCTTCTTTGAGCACTAATTGACTGAATGAAGTAAGTTAAGTATTCAAGGTATGAGAACATGACAAGGGGTACAAACACTCCTAAGGGAACAAGATGAGAAAGGGTGGAGAGTAAAAACAAGTCTAAGGGAACAAAACACAAAAGTGTGGAGTGCACAGATACTCCAAAGGGAACAAGATGAAGAAGGGTGGAGGGCAAAATCACCCCTAAGGCATTATTTAGGTTAGATGAAATGGCAGCATCAGCACCATACAGTGCTCTAATCAGACCCTTATTAAGCCTTAGGGGAGACCTAGGTTACTGAAGTCATGTTATCCTTGCATTGTCCACTCAGGTCATGTGACCACTAGTAATGTGACTACTAGGCACTTGCATCATGGCAGCATACAAAAAGATATAGGATATGAACCTTTTATATACTGCATTTAAACAAACCTCACCAGTCAATGCTTTTAAATATTACTGGATATGGGCTCATATATGTTGGTGAACAGGGTCCTCTGATTATAGCTTGCTACTATTATACAGAAAATATGAAAACTTCTTCTAGTTACTTTTGGTAAAGGATAAATGAACTATATGAGACAAATGAAATAAACAAGCAATATTACTTAACATTTCTGAAATATGCTTTTGTACTAAGATGCACTTAAATCCCCACTCCTACCCAACCAAACTTTTGAATTTCATAGGCTGTAGTTACAAAGTTCAGTGCCAGTTACAATAAAATCACAAATGAATTTTACAGTGTTTTCTTACATTGATAATAAAATATGTCAAAGGAAGCCAGAATATCTGGCGGAAGAATTAGTAAGCAAATAATATCATGTAGACAGAACTGTACACAGCAGTCTGGTAAAATTAGTTTCTACATATGTTTAGGCATTCAAGTCATAAGAACTGTACCTTTAAAATGAAGAAGATTCATGCAAAAGGACCCATATTAATTAAGAGACAAAGAATCCCGTCTTTGTTTCATTTTAAGGACTTGCTCAAACGAAATTCATGCACTGTTTCAAAACCTGTATCTCACCAAATTCACATAAGAAAGGAAACAAATAAATGATAATTCATGCCAAAGAAAGCATTGGCCGGATGTCGCTTTAATAAATATCAGGTGGTTCTTGAGGGACCCTAACCACAAGCTGCATAAAGCAATCATTTTGAGGAAATTTCTTTCCACGATCTGATCTCTCAGTTTTATACATTTAAGGTAGGATCTTTGGAAGACCCTGAAAAGAACATGCAACAATGCAAACTATAATGTAGATGCAGAGTACATTTATGAAAGCTGCCATCATACAGAGCACATACCAATATGATATTATGACATTTATGTAGAAACGTGAAAGAAAATGCCAGTAATACATAAAAACAACAGGCATGCAATTGCAATGTCAGTGCATGCCAGGGATGGTATTACAGTGAACATATTAGGCTTATATGATTTCATCACGCCTAATGAATGAGGTCAGCTCTGTGCTTGGTTTAAAACAAAAGAAGCACGATTTATTGATACATACAAGTACATCATATTGCAACACAGAAATTATGTAAATTAAGTAACTTCCAAGAAATGCAGTTTTACAGGGTATGGCAGTATTTTTTAACATTAGCTGGCTGTTGTTGTGCTTTTTACTTCTCCGTCATTATGGTATCAGACAAGATTGATAAACAGTTCAGCTCACACAGCCCTGTATTGTTTCTAAATATTACATATATTTACATATATCAAATAGATAATAAATAATAACAAACATAAATATCCAATATGTAAACAAATAGGGAGGAAGTCACATATGTATGGATAAATTGATTAGATAGACACTGACAGATAGATAGATAGATAGATAGATAGATAGATAGATAGATAGATAGATAGATAGATAGATAGATAGATAGATAGATAGATAGATAGATAGATAAATAGGTTCATGATAGATAGGTTCATCATAGTGAGACTGATATCTTTCAAAACAGAGATTTCCCTCTGAAGCACTACCTCACTAGATCAGAATTATACCAGATGTCAGTGGAGTGTTATTAATCTCTAATATTTAAGAGCAGTTCTGGGTCTAAGAACTGACTCTTACCCATGTCCTGAAATGTTATCCAAGACTCACTTTCTATTGTACCAACAGAGGGAACACCTGCCTCTGTAGCAGGAAGTTATTATACAGACGGAATTCCCTCTTCAGCATGACACACTGCTATTGTTCCTCTGTGTTCTTCGATTGGCTGCTGAGTGTGGGAAATAATGGCAAACCAGACACCCACGAGTTTTCCTGCTGCCTGGGATGCATAAAATAGATATGAGCTCCCATCTCACTTCAGATACTCTGCAGAGACGATCTTATACTACTGATTCAATAATTAACAAGGAAAAACAGAAAGTAAGTGCTAAGCATACATTTATAAAAGCACAGACAATAAACAGAATTTTTTTTTAATATGCTCAATAACTATTTGTATAACAATACAGACATGCTGAAACCTGTCTCCTGCTAAAAAGCATAAATATTAATGGCAATTAGAAAATATTTTCTTAATATACTGCATTCTGCTTATAATATATTATGTAAGGTCATTAAACAAAGTTTGCTGAAGTATTCATTATTTTTCTCCAAAGCTCAGGAAACCCCTTTTTGAAAAGGTGAGAAGAGAGCATATTAACAGCAGCACTGAGAAACTGAGACAGATACTGGACCAGCATCCCAGCTCCAGACTGGAGAAAGATGACATCCTGGAAATAACTGTGAGCTTCCTAAAACAGTAGTTTCAGATGCAGATTAAAGGTGAGTTTTGCTTCTGTGTTACAGCATCCCTGTTGATTATATATAAGCATGGTATGTGTATCAGTAGTGAAAACAGTTAAACAGGGCAACTTCCTATATGCATAGCATACTTATCTGACAAAAATGTTAACTACATAGTAAGCTTGTAAAATTGTCTAGAGGTAGTGTCACATCACAGCACTTGTAAATTACCTGGTGTGTATATGAGTGTGTGTGTGTGTGTGTGTGTGTGTGTGTGTGTGTGTGTGTGTGTGTGTGTGTGTGTGTGTGTGTGTGTGTGTGTGTGTGTGTGTGTGTGTGTGTGTGTGTGTGTGTGTGTGTGTGTGTGTGTGTGTGTGTGTGTGTGTGTGTGTGTGTGTGTGTGTGTGCACGCGTGCATGCATGCATGTGTTTGTGACATGATAACTTTCTCGGACAAAAGAATTAGAATGAGCATTTGTGGCATCATTTGTTATCTACTTTACTGAGTTTGGGGTACATCTAATCAGCACTTACTGTTTTTAACTATAAAAGCAGTACAATGGATATCCATGTTATTATTTTCAATATAGAAGAGAATACAATAGATTCAATGAAATACATAATATGGTACTAGCTAATGTGAGAATTTTATGGCAAAGATTAAATAATTTTATTTTCTTTTTCTAGCCAGAACAACCTTAAAGAGTAACTCCCAGCAGGATTACAAAGCAGGATTATAAAGAAAGTTATTCCAGGTGTTTGCAGGCAACACTTAGCTTCATATCTTACCATGAAACTAGAACAGAATTCCGTTTGAAAGTGCAGGGCCATTTCTATCGACCAGTAATTGTTGCCAATGACATCAGTCCCCCTGCATCCGCAGTGACAAAATCTCCACTTCAGTGTTTCTCCCATCCAACCACCCTGCATACTATCATATCAGTCTGGTGACCCAGGCTAAACCAGAATATTCTGTGATGTACTTATCAGATATGAAACCAGAGGAGATGTGCCTCTCTGAAGGTGCTACCTGCTTCTTTTAGTTGGATATATGTATTTCCATGAAGACTTTTATTTAGAAAGTGACTGTTTCTCTATTCCTTCACAATGAAGGATATGTCTCCATAATCAAACTGCATATGTTCGTAAGTGGGGCATTTATTACTTTAGCAATATATATAGTATACCTACTGAAAAATGTTTCTTCTGTAATGAAGATTAGCAGCTCCAGCACTGCATGATAAAAATGTAGTTACTTCTGTAACTGACAACCTGCTGTAGGAGTAAAACTCCAAGGTACTTAGAGAAACATGTCATTTCAATTTATATCTGCAGATTTTGTGCAGCATGATTTTGTATTATAGTTATGAATTCAATGTAGGTTCAGTTGTGGTTTTATAATCTAATGAGATATACTTTATATTGAACGGGTCTTCCAATGAGACATGTTTTACAGATATTACATTTTAATGTTAGAATACATAACTCCAACTATATAGTGCCTTATTCCAAAAGACCATTTACACTCAGAGCAGGGTGAGAGCAGGTCTTTTGAAATCTAGAGCTCAGTGTAAGCCTGTTTATAAATAAGCCTTAAACCAAAGTGAGATCATTTAAACTGAAAGCAAGTCTGGACAGGGATGTTCACTTGGAATACAAATGGATACACTCAGTATTTCCAGATGCAGACCTCTATGCATGAAGCACAATTTCTCTTAAGAACGCACAGGGAACACAGTCAGCCCAGGATCTGGATTTGTCTATATCTGTCTCTCTGCAGGTCCCCAGTAAGGTTCTCCACTGGCACAGCTGTGTTCAGTGCCCTCTCTGTGAAACCTGTGCTTCATGTCCCTGTCTCAAGTAGCTGACACACACACTCTTTGAGATTTAATTTTAACACACACACTCACACACACACACACACACACACACACACACACACACACACACACACACACACACACACACACACACACACACACACACATATGCATACCTGGGAAAGGCTGGCAAAGATTATCTGCTCTACCAACTTTCCCAGACTATAAGGTAGATTCACTGCCACCAGTCAGTTACTATAAAGCTCTTAACAGGGTATCCAGTTATGCTGAGTGAATTTAATATTTTAATATTAATACAAATGGCATTGTTGACCAAACAGCCAGGCTTTCAGGAGTGGCCACAGTCATCACCAAATAAATATATGCATATTCTCACAAAGCTTAAATATTATCAAAAAGGACCAGCCACAATGAAAAGTTTAAATATATTTAATATTAAATAATAAACAGACAAGAAAACCCTAAATATCTATTCACAGTAAACACCAGAGTTTCAGCCATGGGGAATATTGAAAATAACACAGCTGGAATGTGTCACAGTTACATAAAAACAAACAATGTGTAAGTTTTGTCTCTACATTTTCCTGACTAATGTAAAGAATTACTTTTCCTACTTACTGAATAGAGCAAGGCAAGATAATGTGGGTGAGTGGTCCTTATTATAAGATCCAAGACAGAATACAGAATGCTGAGAGCAACCTCCTACTAATATCTAAATATTATGTCTGGCTTACAGAATGAGACCACACACATCTAGTCATCTGACTCCTGCACTATGCCCATCACTAGAAGCTACCAGGGTTTAGCATCTATGTGCTACAACACACATTAGACCTTTAGCTAAGTTTTATTAAAGCATCTGGAAGCCATAAAACATTAAAACTATTCCAGTCTTCCTACAGGAGCTGCAACCTATTCTCTAGCACAGAAATTGCATCTCTGGCTCTATTCAAAACTGTGGGATAACATCTTTATGATTAAGCCATAAAGTAATTTAATTTCAGATATTTTTCAAAGTTTGCTGCAGCTGGATTGTGATTAACCTCTGCTCTTACAGTCATCTGTTAAAACATATACATTTAATTTAGTTACAATAATACTTGTACATGTCTTTTCTTTCTAGCAGGGTACCCTATTCATACATTTTAACACAAGCAACTTTCACAAATACATTTTCAGCACAATAATCTGTACAAATCAGTTTGATATACACATAATGTACTATTCTTAATTAAATTCCAGCTAGCTATGCTGGCACATGTTACACATCCACTGGCATGGCTGGCAATACCTCCTATCATCACACATGTTCGGCATGAATACTCTGTACTGAATTGTCTGAATTCACACACACACACACACACACACACACACACACACACACACACATATATATATATATATATATATATATATATATATATATATATATATATGTATAGTCATTTCATGAAAGTAAAAAAGCTTTTGTGAAATATAATGTCTGTCATGTTTTCTTCAGGAGTGTCATAAAAATAAACCATTTGCTAAGAAAAACGTGTTTTCTGGTTTTATTTCAAAAAGTTATTTCATAATAATGTGCAGGGGGGAATATATGCATGTCTCCCAAATATGTAACAAAATCTAAAATATTTAGGATTTTTGCCTGGAAATGTTTACATACACATTTTTATACCCCAAGTATACAGCAGAGAATTTTTTCCTCAAGCAGACAGCAAATGCTGGAGGTGTGACAGCAAAGAAAGAGATAATTAGGAACATATTTTCTGGTAGTGCGGTGAGTTGGCAGACTTTAAGGATTCCCTGCGGGATGCACTGTCAGTGATGCTGAGATGGCAGAATGGTCTGATGAGGGAGATGATTTTTCTGACCTGTGATACAGAATCGGAATTGCCAACATGGTAAGCCCTTCTGTATCTAATAATGGTGACTACCAAAAAAGCGATTACTAAAAAATGGAAATCAAAATCTAAACCAGCTCTACTAGAAGCAGTGAATATAGTAACAGAGATCTTTAGAAATGGGTAGGAGCAAACGACATAGGAAAACACGAGAATTGTGGGAACAATACATACAAAGGAGGAATGAGGTTTAAAAGGCATCAGGACTTAAATGAGTTATTCAATGTTTGACTGAAAAAGACTGGTTAGAGTATAAGTGATGTATAATGTTTGCACGTGAGAGTGTGTCAATATGATTTGTCATGTAAAATGCTTGCAAATAGGATTATGTCGGTGTGGTTTGTTTTTATTTATATAAATGTATGATTGCCTGTGTAATAATTGTTGATTTAATAAAGATGTTTCTTGTTTAAAAAAAGGCAGGAATTGAATAATTTATGTAATATTACTTAGGTTATATGATATATAGCAATATATGTGAATTATAATGTTTGATTACTTTTATATGAATGTAAATTTACCTATGTCACAAGTGTTAATTCAGTAAAGGTGTTTGAAAAAAGCATACTGAATTAATGATTATTTATAAATGCTGGTAATCTGTTTTTTCTTTCTTTTTTTTTCATCTTTGGGGGAAGTGCTGTTTTATCCATGTGTATAAAAATATAAACTGCTAAGAAAGAGTTTACAATCTTAATGTAAACTTTGTTTCTATCATTACAAGGATTTAACACATTTATCTTCAAATGTATGCACATTTGCATTGTCTGTTCCTTGTTATACTGATATTGTTGTGTATATGACTTTATAAACTCCCTCTATTGAAGTCAGCCTGTTTCACAGCTACAGATGAATCAGATTTGTCAGCTACTATCAAAGCAGAATAACTTAGATGATGAAATATTAAGTCAACATATCCAGTAATATAAACCCCAGGATTCGTGAAGCTTGTGCCAGGTGCAGGCATAGCATCGGCATTCTAACACCAAATGTGGCCACCAAACGATTCAGGTATGAGCTGTTTCCACATGCACTACCTGCGTATGCTACACCCGCACAACTCCTGAGCCATGTATGCTAATTACTCCATGTGCAGCAGTGTAGCATGCAAATGAAGGTATGTAGCGATTCAAGAAGTGGTGCAGGCATAGTGTAAGCATGCAGAAATGTAAACCGTAGAAAACGGTTTACATTTTTGCAAACATAAAATCGGAGCCATGACAGCTGACCAAACACATGTATTATAATGTTAATATATGCCAATGGCTAAATATATAGCTATTGGCATAAAAAAATGTACAAAATATAAAATTAACATTTAATATATATAGTCGCACGATCGTGACGTGGAAGCGCAGGGCAGCGGTGCACAAAGAGGATTGCAAGGAATATATAAAAATATAGAATAAAACCACAGTGAAACACATATCACAATTTCCCCATAATAGTCAAAAGTAGGCATGCTACACTATAGTCATGGCGTAAGGGTTGCTAAAGGGCAGTGGCAGTGTTATGCACAGTAGCTAGGAATTAGTAGGCAATGCCATGCAAATGACAGGAGAAATAGTGAATCACAGATTCCCCGCTGGTGTAAGGATGCACCTCACAGCGTGGCATTATAACACAAAGGTGAGCCTTTGAGATAAAGATAACATCAAGAGAGGGGTGTGTCACCATTGCTGTAAGCACATTGGAGCATTGCTAAACTGGTCTGCCCCTAGCTAGGCAAAGCTGCAGGATAGGAGTGTGTCAAATTGCCCATAGCTATGCTTAGCTGAGAGTACACAAGGTAACCGAGTATGCATGTGAACAGAGATGAAAACATGCGTAAACCTGGTAAATGGGTATGCGAGTCGCGCACTGCAGCCGAAACAGGAAGGATATAGGAAAGAAATGAGGAAATGCTGCAGCAGTGAAATTGGTGTACAAATGACTAATTAACACCTAGGAGCCTACAGTGGGCCATTGACAACAGCTAACAAGGCTGCAAGCAGCTACCTGCAGAACAGGGAAGGGGAGGGGCTTTACTGCAAAGAAAACTGCAAAGTGTCAAAGCAGAACAAAGGCTATATGCAGTATATCAGCTACAAGGCACATTTCATCATGACTGGGTAGGGAAAGTACAAAACAAGAAAGATGGCAGGTGGATGCATGGCTGATAATGTAAGTGGATCCAGGTCTAAAAGTGAATGAAAGGGCAGCAGATTAATCAAGGCAGGCAAGTGGATCTCCGCAGTAAAAGCACCACACTTGCAGTACTCATTGCAAAACCCATAATTAAGACATGCAGCAGCTGGAATAGTTCATACACACCCACTTACATCAGCAGCATCCATAGCACAATACTATAAAGTGTGAAAACACCTCACACACATTTGTGTATTCCCATATACTCGGCACCAGTGGTGTATACAGATGGGGAACTTTTATTATGTACATGTTAGGGGCTGCCATAGCTTTGATCTACCAGCATGTGTTGGAGACTGAAGGTGGTGTGGAGGATGATGCACATGACCACCTCAGGCACCAGAGGAGGAGGAGAGTGTTCAGACCCAGGGTAACCTCCCAGGGGCTACATGATCTGCAGATAGTAGAGCATTGCAGGGTGGACAAAGACACCCTCCAGCAACTTGTTCGAGCTGTGCCAGCCACGCCTCAGAGCCAGAACAACAGAGGGGAACCCATCCCAGCAGATATGAAGGTATGTGTAAGCCTGAGAATACTAGCTGCAGGTACCTTTTAAAGACCAACTGGGGATATCATGGGTATCTCACAGGCATCAGCATCCAGGGTACTACACCAGTTCTGGGATGCTATGTTACCACATGCCAATGAACACATATACTTCCCTTGAACACAGGAGGAGTTGGCCAGCAATATGGTCTCTTCCACCATGTGGCAGAATACCCGGAGGTACTGGGTGCAATTGACTGCATGCACATACACATCAAGTCACCACCCAGTGAGCAGGGAAGGAGCTACATAAACCACAAGAGATACCCTTCCATCAACTGTAAGGTTGTGTGCAATGTCCAAGGCATTATCATGGATGCGTGTGCTGGCAGCCCTGGAAGCTATCATGACTCTCACATTTGGCATGCCTCACAGCTGTATTATTTATTTGCCAGGGGGAACATCCCAAATGGCCACCTGGTGGGGGATGCTGGCTATGCACTGGAACCATGGATGATGTCTCTCATCAGAAATGCACAAATACCCATGCAGGAATGCCATAATGAGGCACATGCACAAACCAGAATCATCATAGAGCGTGTGTTTTGGATGCTGAAATCATGGTTCCATTGCTTGGACATATCTGGTGGAGCCTTGCAGTACTCTCCAGGCACATGTGCCCACATCTTCATAGTGTGTGCCATGCTACACAATATGGTCCTGTGGAAAAAGCTGAAGCAGGGACAGAATGGTGAATGCCCTCACAGCCCACCGCCATTGACAAGGGCCCCACAGGCACAGAGGTACTCAGACCACGAACACCCTGAGCCAGCCCCAGTAGGCAGATGGAGGCGTGCCCAGTATGCCCATGCCTTGGCAAAGAGGGAGCGTATAGCACACACACTGACAGTGTAGGCACCTGGGGACTGACACATTTCTCCACCTGCATACACAGTAAAAATGGATGGCACACATACGACTACCTGTAAATTGTCATGTATAGGCAGTTTACTGTGTGCATCGAACATAGGCAGCCCTCAACTATTGCACACACACAACAGCCATTGGCACAAGGTAAGTCTATACCTGAACAGTAAATTAAGCTATCAGCATATGCAGATACTGTATGTATAGATTCATAGGTAGGTACATGGCCAAATGTCAGAGGCCATTCATAAGGCCAGCCAAAATGTGTCAGCTTTTACCACTCCATTGATTCATTAACCATCCTTCTGTGGAGCAGAGCCAATGGTGGGATCCCTGGGGTGCATCTACTGTTCCCCATCCACACTTCAAGGTTTCTCTTGCAGAGTGTTAGTGAGTGGCTCTGTATAATGTAGTTAGGGATGTTGTTCCAAAGTATGGGGAGTGTCTGTGAGAGGAAGCTGTCCCTCCAGCATCCTCCAGTTGCTGTTGTGGCAAGGTCAGCTCACTACAGTGTGTGGCTCACTGTGACATGGATTCCCATAGGTGGAGCATATCCATCAAGCCTGAGTTTGACATGGCTGTGTTGGTTAATGGAGATCATCTCTGGGTAAACGAGATGCTACTGAGTAAAGTAGGAGTTTATTCAGTCTGGCTGCATAGGCCATATGTTGGAGGCCAGTATTCCCTTGGTGAGGTACATTAGTGGACACCCCAGCTGTTGGACGTGTCCTCTGAGGTACATCCCACATGGGTTATTATACCCAATGATGGGACTGATGAGTGATGAGTAAAGGGGCACTATAACCCCAGTATGTCTAGATGGGAATCCTTTAGTAGTCAGATGGCCTACATGGACGAATATCCTAACTACTGTGGAGATATGATTGTCACAGGGGAGATCACTATCTACCCCAGATACCCCATTATCACATTTGTATTAAAGTGGCTGCCACTCATGTGTTAATATGTGGGTGCCAATTCCACAATGGAATCACCATGCAGTTAGTGGCACTTGACTGGAAGCCATATCACTGGAACCCTGTGACGTTCTCTGTGAGGCCCCTTGAGGGATGCCCATGTTAGATGGACTATCAATCATGGCTCCAAGTTTGCAGTCATTGCCAAACATGGTCTGCCGTAGTCCACTTGTGTTTTGCCTGTATATCCGAGATGTATATGCCAAACAGTAGGGCTCTCAGGACTGAGTCCTGTGGGACACCAGTCATGACTGTTCAAGAGTTGGACCCGGAGACCGCTAGTCATACCATGTAGGTTCTGTGTGTAAGCCCATTGGCAACCCATCCTGTGATGTATGGGTGAATGTACAGGCTGGTGTGTTTATCAATAATACCTGAGTGGGGCATGGTGTCAAAAGCCTTGGTGAGGTCCAGGTCGTATGTGTGAACCACCTCCTCTGTCATCTAATGTCTTGGTGACTGTATGTAAGATGTCAAAGAGGTTCAGTAGGCATGAACTGCACTCAACCAAGCTGACCTGGGTTGGGTCACATGTTCGAAGGTTACCAATGTCATTGTTAATAAGTGCCATGAGGATGCAAACCATACCATTGCAGACTAGGCTAGTCAGGCTTATGGGGTGGTAGCTACCATGGTCAGTTGTGATTTCACCATGATGGAGTGGAATAACCATTGCCACGCCTCATTGTATGGGCATGTAGCCTGTGGAGAGGCTGAGGTAGGAATGCTTAATTAGGTGGGGGGGCAGGTTGTCTTGTACAGTTTGCAAGATGCAGTCTGGGTCAACATCTGCCTCCACTGATACTGTGTTCTGCTGTTAGAGAGGGCCATTTCCATCTGTGTGTCTCTAATGGTTGGGATACTATACCTTTTGGGTAGTGTTGTGGGATCTTTAGGGGGTGAAGTATGCACCGAATGTATCTGCAAGGATGTTGGCAATATCAGTAGGGTCAGCATATTTTGTGCTATATTTCACTGGCACAGTGCAAATCTGTGTGTCACCATGTAGATCCTTGACATAGCCAAAGAAGGCTTTGTGGTTATCTTTCGAATCCTTGCGTATTCTCCTGCTGATGTTTGCCTTGGATGATATTATGAGGGACCTACGTACCATACTAATAGTGGTCACAGATGTCTGCTCTTCGTGGGATTTGCTGTGTGTCTGGAACACTGTCCTACATCTGTAGTATAGCCTGTTTATTGCAGAGGTCCACCAGACTGGTGTCCTTGTCTAGGAGGAGTGAGTCTTGGTTTACCAGCGATGGCACGATCCATACATCCATGTAGGTGCTTATAGACTGCATTTGTAAATCTGTCTGTATCTTGAGCAGTGTTTCCCCTTAGCGTGGGGGCTGTGAAACCCTCCACCACTGTCACTAGTAGTGTAAATTTAGCTGTAGGAAAGGTATACACTGTGGTATCCTTGGGTGGGGGAGATGCTAAAGTGTGGAAACAGTGAATAATTCATGGGCAGATCTAACCAGTGACTGGTTAACCTCCACTGTGGTGCACCTGTTGCCCATGTTGGTGATGACCACATCTAGTAGTTTCCACCCCACATTAGGGAGGTTACCACTTGATACAGGGTATATGAGGCGATACATTCCAGGAAGCGCTGGTCCTGGAA
>NC_056744.1:1537979629-1537994629 GCF_019279795.1 Protopterus annectens
TGTATTGATGAGCAGTAGTATTGCTTGTACTATTCTATGTGTGTATTGCTGTAGGTCACACGGCACACTCCACATATACCACAAGGGATGATATGGGCTTGGAACCCACCAATTCGCTTCCAGCCACTGTCAGTATCAGGATTGGTCCAACAAGTATGTGCTATAATAGGGGATAGTATATGTCGATATATTGTAACAGTTAACATGTGTATGGGTGTATAAATAAGATGAACATGTTAAATGTGGGCTTACCATGCAAATATGGTATGTATTGTGGGATATTGTGCCAATAACTGTAATGCACAGTATTCTAGGCAGATCTGTATTCTATTCTACATAGCAGTTCTGTTATGTTATGCAAACAGTAGTTATGTCTATTGGCAATTACAATACTCAATGACAGGATACATAGCATTAGTATTCATCTGACAGGTTAGCATCATGATAGCAAAGATAATTGGAAGAGTCAGGTAACTATCCATGCACATAACACCTGTAATATCCACCTCTGTACTATCATTTGCAAGCAATAACAGCTGTGCATGTGTACATGTTATGCAAATGTGTAGTGACCCTTGTTACAGGGCTGGGCCAAATGGCTATGTGCACACCTACATAGAGTGGATATTGAGAGAAGAGACACACTGGTTGAACTACCAGATTTGTGTAGCCCAACCTGTCATTGCCAACCTAACAGCCGCCTGCACATACTGTATGTAAGGTAGTGCACAGCACTGGTAATGAAACAGGTTGCATATCATCATTAACTCCAGTGTAACATCTGCAGTGGGAGTGTAAGATGTAGGAGACAGCTGCCCATGTGTAATAGCCGCACACTATCTGATTATATCCTGATCATGCTGATAGTGGCATCAGAGCCTATTGATACATGACTCTGTTTGGAGAGTGGGTGTCTGTGCCCATCAGAGCTCATGGCCCTGGTGGATATGTAAGTATATACCCAGAGAAGGAAACAGACCTTTAGACACTTGCATCATCTGCAATCAACTAACGGGATGTGATGTGCTCCTCAGAGGAGGATTGCTGCTAAAGGTAGCTACAATGTTTCCATAATAGCCAGTGCTGTCACGTCCATGACACAAATATTTGCATGTGAGCATCACTGTCTAAAACATCTTCATAGGCAATACATAAACTAAATACAGTACTTGGTACTTGTAGTATTGACTGCTCATACAGGCATGTCCACTAGTCAGCTACTGGTGTTTCCTTATGTCAGCTTTGTGTATGTGGCCATCCTGGAGGAATGTAATCTCTATGCCATGTACACTGCCAGACCCACCTAACAACACGCCCCACACATTGTCTGGGATGCAGCTACGGGGGTAAGCTGGAAGGCAGCCCAGCCTACAGCCATGACTGGACTGGGCTGTCATGAGGTGTAGGTTAACACATGCAGCTCATCAACACAACCAACACATACCCTTACCAGAACACAGTAAGGACACCCACACACACTACCGGAAATCACACACATTCACCGACGCATCTAAGTATCTGGCCAAACAAGTGACCCCCCCCCCCAAGCAGGAAGAGACAAACACCAAAATACACAAACTGTATGACATAGTTTGCATAATTGTGCCACACCTCTGAACACATGACTGGAAACATGCCCAACAGTACTCATTTGTGAATGCAAACTCTAGCACTATGTTACACACTGACCTATACGAGGGCCTACATACTGTCAGCTGCCTGTCTGCCATGATTAGCCACATACTCATGCACTCAGACCACCTTTTGAACTATACACATGGCTCTGGCATATTCCATGTTGTTGTGCAGGACTTGTGAGGCAGTAGCCTGGACTGCATGGAAACACATGTAGGAACTGTCAGGTCTTGTAGCCCATGCAAGTATGTCCCAAGGCTTGGGTAGCATTCTACCATTGGCCAGAATGATACTGCAGTACAGGGACAAAAGGATTGTATTCCACAATTGTCTAGTGTAGTGATGCATGTCGCAGGGTATCCAGTATCTGTCATCCTGGGATTGCATGGTTGACAGACCATGATCCTTTGCCAGACAGGGCGTGCACCTGTCACTCCTGGGAATCTGGATACAGCCTAGGATTCATGCTTCCCCTATAGTGCCTTCATCATGCACGGTTCACGTGAGGGTCCACTGCTGTTACAAGGACAGCCAAGCAATAAACTGTGGGTCTCGCTACACAATGATAAATGTCAGAAACACTATACGGACACACATATGTCAATCCCTAACATGGAGAACATATCTGTGCAGTGGCTGAGACATGTTTCAACCCTCTGGAGAGCACACCTGCATGGCCATGTTATAACACATACCTCACCTTTTTCCCATTATCCTTTATTGGATCACACAGGCCACAGGTGTGTCCATATTCCTGAAGGATATGTACACCCCCACGCTATTTGCACTTGCATAACATCAGATGCATTATGCTGAGCAATTACCTTTGCACCACAGTGGAATTCAAAATGCGCCTTGAGACAGATCACCCACCATGCCGCAGACTTTCCAACTGTCATAATGTGCTGTAATGGGGAATATTAGGTCTGAGACAGAACCATAATATTGGCTAATCTCAAGTATTCCATTATGAGCTGGGAAGACTCCTCATGTACCAACACCTGCACTCAATGCATGTTCAATTCCATCGAACCCACTGACCTGGATCATAGTAGTCACACAAACAGGGCTAACAGTATGCTACACATAGTTAGTCTTTAATGCCAATGTTATGTTTCCTAAGAGCAGAGTAGTGAGTGCCATGGCTCCCATGCAAATGGACAATGCATGTGCAAATGCTGAATCCTACACAAATGAACCTTAAGCAGTCACATATGTGCAGTGATTGTGCCATTGAAACAGAACCAGGAGTCAACCCAACACAAACAAGTAGGCAAACTGTTGGTACCATGCTTTAAACTGTACCACAGAAGGTAGTAACTGTTGCAAGAGTGAACACACATAAGTGTAGGTGATCCCTGGTCAGCCTCAGTAAGATGCAGATACACCATATAAAACCATGCACAGCTACTGTGAAACCAATCAGCCACATATTATGGGGCCAAGCACAGAGCATTCTGTGTCATTAATCGTAATGGCAATGACAAGACCTGTCGTGCTGCACAGCACTATAGCATGGGAAGTACTGCACCTACAGAAATAGCACCCGTTCATCCAGATAGGGTCTCAGAGAACCTAAACCCACTCCCACCTATCCCCACCCCCAACAGGTACACTTAATAATATATCCATGTACACTACAGGGCCCCTGTACTAATGACTAAGCAGGTACAAGCTGCACTCTCTAATGCCATACATACAGCTTTCATGGGACCTGTCAACATCCCAGGGTGTATCCTACACAAATGTAAGAACATTCAGCTATCCACATACACATCATGTTCAATCATAGCTCCATGTTAGGCTGTGTACACACCGAATGGTGCACAACAACAGTTATCACACCCCACAAAGGGGGAGACACCATTGATAATGGGACATAGTGCACAACTACCCTGCTGAGTCTGGTCTGTGCAGCCATGAACCGTGGTCAACGTACTTGATGTCCTCGGTACAGATGTAGATGACAGTAGGGTTGATTCACACTGCATATCATGACCTTGCCAGGTCGTAGGACACCATCAACCATACTGTGTTCCAGCTACACTCAGTAAATTAGGTGTATATTCCTATGCCACAAAAGTGGTTGGCAACTGGACCACTGACAGAACAAACACTACAGAAGGTGTCTGATGAATACACGCACATCAAACCAGTGCCAGCCACAGTAATACAGGGATCATTCCTGGTACTCCCCCTCTTTGTTATCTATACCATATAGACTAACACAGAAGGCATCAGCCTACTGATGTTTGCAAATGGCTATGAACTAGGAGCAATAGTTGACTCATTGTGTGCTGCGTTCAACATACAGAAGGGCCTTAGTGTGTCAGATGTGTGGTGTGTGATGTATATCCACAATCTGACAGCTAGGTATTGCATTGTCATCCCCTATGTTACAAATCCTGTACCCATTAACTACCACCTAGGCAGCGATCAACATAATGGCAAGTGTGTGTATGGGATGCAGCTGAACAGTACTTCCCATTGATAGTCACATCACCACAAAAGACAGCTAGTCATATGTGGCACCCCTAATCATGACAGGGTGCCATCCAGGAATATAAAGATAACTGCTCAGCCATACTCAACACCCATGTGACCCATAATAGATCACATATTTCCTTTAAGGGTTATTGCCCATGTGTAGATGGCCTACACTGCCCTTCACAATCCCTAGATACACTATGTAACATGCAGCCTACCCTGAATAAAGCCATGTCCAACCCAGAGGTGTTGGACATGCTACACTTAACACATCCTGATCCCAAATAAACACATACATCATGGACATCCACCTTTCTAGTACAAGGATCACAACATGCCTGACAGATCCCTGTCCCATTCACTTAACATACTCTTGCCATACTATGCATCCCTGTCCAGCGAAGCTGCACATCGCCCCTCTCTGTGACATGGTGTGATGACCGCATGCCAAATATATCAGTAACCATGTGTATCAGTTCTGTGACACTGCTTGAACTGGCCACTGCAACTTACCTGTCTGTTGCCTACAGCTAGGTAACCTGTCTACATAGGCTCATAAATGGCCCAGGGCATATAGCCTACTAGATCACTATGACCATACATGCTATAGTTGATATCCAACCCTGCAAATACCATCAGGCTAGCTATTGTCCCATGTGTTACACATGTGCAACACAGGCAATACATGGCAGGATGCTACACAGCTGTACAGTGCTATGTAGATGTATATGGCAAAACACATACATGCTTGCAAGTCTGCAGGGTCACAGGTCATGTCCCTAATGGCTATGTATGACTATATATGTGGCATATACACAGCATTAAGGTCAATTGCATTAATGTGAAAATATCCAGGCATGTGCTGATAGGTAAAGACACCACTACAGGCAAACAGACATGCCCACGTCAAGACAACATCCACATGGTGTATGAGCAATGTCATCACATGACACACACATATATGGTGATAACATCACATCACCAGTAGGTGTCAAATGTGTGTGACTTATACATGTCAGTGGTGTTAGTGTCATGTAGATCTACAAAGACGTATTTGTAATCTTAATAAATGTGATACACGTGTATGTTCAGCTGTACTGCTGTACTTCTCTGTGAGTTACTGTGAACTGTCTCCATCGTTATGTCTTCCAGGTATGCCACGTAGCAGACTGCCAAGACTGCCACCGTACAGCCACTTGGAGGATGAGGTCCTCATCCCATACCTCCTCAACAACTACACGATGCTCTTCAGCCATGTGCCACAGGATGCACAGCAGCGGGATGCCCTGTAGGAGAAACTCTGCGGGAGAGTAAATGATGTTGGCGGTCACAATTGCACCAATCAGCAGGTGCACTGACACTGCACTGATCTGATAAAATGGGTGAAACAGCGTGCTAATGCAATCACCAGGGAACAAGGTGCAACAGGTGGGGGGTTACTCACCCAGCTCCCACTCATGCATACCGAGGTGCTACTGGCCAACCTGGGGACACTTGCAGACCTCTATCCACAAGCTTTAGCTGGTATTGTGGAGGTAGGTGTCTCTCAACCACCGACCTGGAGTTGCCTGGTAAGTCACTACTGCACATAAAACACAACTATATATCACATAGTTACATGTGTTACTGTACAATATGTAATGTAACATCATATGCAAGGCATGTATGCACACATGCCACATACTATAGTCTGCTACTCTATGTATGCACAGATGTGCATACTCCATAGTATAGTGTATTGTAATGGCTTATGTGCTAACATAGACATTGCACCCTGTAGCTACCACACAGGTGTGGATAATGATATTACTGCTGTGACACTCCTGTATAGGTACCTCTGGCATTTTGCAGCGACAGCAGCCTGTGTCAGGTGAGATTGTTATTATTTATCAGGCTTGATAATGCATGGAACATATTAATTGCATGCTATCTACCATAACGCACATACATATAATGTATGGTGGTCCTGGTAATGGACACTGGTCAGACCTGCAATGCATCACATTGTTTACCTATGTGAAACAACTGAAGACTATATGAAACACCTACACTAAACTTTCCAAACTGTCATTGCCAGATGTGTGGACAACAATGAATACAATGGTGGACATGTGTTCCACTGTAGGAACAGGTACTACATATCAGCATTACACATGTTGGGAATACAAACAGTACTGTAAAGAGAGCATATGTGTGCACACACACTAAATGTGTTGGAGCTGGAGTATGGCCGGCCCACAGGATACACCCTTGTGGAGTATACCCTTGCTATGAATGTCACGCAATGTCATGTACTATCAGACATGTTCATAACATGTAGTGGGCTGACTGCAACACTGCTCAACTATCCTGCAAAGCATGTCTCCCATCCCATACATACCACCCTTTGTTTGCATAACCCTGTCCTCAGTGGAGCATATGACATCTATGGGTGTATGTCATATGGGATAACACTGACATCTGAAATAAGATGGCCATCACAACCATTGGACTGAACATGTACACACATGGTCATGGAGGATGGCCAGAGACATGAAGCAAAACACACAGTAGAAGTGATGTACATGTGTGTACATGCTGTTGTACATTGGCTCGACACAATACAACTATGGCCTTTGTATAATGGTGATATTGCAGATGTAAAACACTAAACATCATACAGGCCTGTGCACAGCTTGTGTAGGCATAACATGAAACCACCACATAACATGTCTTGAACATCTGGAGTGTGCCACGACATGGAAGCATTCACCTATACAGTATCCAAATACATACATGTGTTGCACAACATACACATACATCCACATCAAGCCACAGATACAGTACATTCACCTTGCTGGTGTCAGACATCACTGTCATGCCTGCTCCTCATGTGTGTGAGGTACACAGATGGCATGTGGGACATAGAATACTTGTAAGTTAGCCATATGTGTGGCCATAGTTGCCAGGTATCAGTAATATGGTTGCAGATATACAGGGGTGTCATCCGTATACCCTACTGTGACCTGTGTCACACATTCCACATTAGGGTTTATTGTGTATACACCTTGGTGACGTGGGTCACATTCCATATTAGATATGTATTGTATGTGAACATAGTCATGGTTATGAACTGTGTCAGTAGCTCACACTGTATAGCAATTGTGAAGCCACATGATGCCCTGCAATGGCTATTCACATCAACTCAATGTGCAGTATGTCACTGCATATTTGTAAGGTGGACAGACAACACTACATCAGCTGAAGGCCCACGTTAGTATAACAAGTCCCTGCATTGGGGCACCATTACCGTACTGTAGATTGGAAAGGACACCATTGTATTACACATGTATGCATGTTATTCAACATGTCAGCAGAAGACATGTCATACTACATGTGATTGGCAAGGTCATATGCCACACAACAGTCCGGTGTACTGTAAACCTGTGCTGGTTTGTGGCACCGTTGCAAAGTAGGGACAGCCATGTCAAACGTGTGCACAGCCACATGCACAATGTCTACACTCAGCTCAGGGGTAGGCGGAATAATGTTGACCAGACATGCACTGCTTTGGGGGAGATGTGCAAGCTAGGGCTCAGGCAAACATAGTATGCAGTTGACATACCCTACTGCTCATGTCCTCACACATAGGGGTGGTGGCCAACACAAAGCATCAGTGGCAGATGTACAAAGGTCAGCAATGGTCTGTTAACATGTGGTGTATGTTGCACACACCATGGCAGTGCAGTGCAACAGTGCAAAGTACATGAATTGTGTTGCAGGTATGGGGCATAGGCTACTTACACAAATGGTGCAATACAGGTATGTATGCCAACCACCACTATAATTATGTAAGGTGCATGCCGTCTGCTATACCACATGCATGCTGTTGTGTGTAACTCAGGGATGTATAACTACCACTATAATTGCCTAAACTGAAACTATAATTGTCTAAGCTGAATGCCATCTGCCATATCATCTGCATGTAGCGTGTGTGTGTGAGTGTGTGTGTGTGTGTGTGTGTGTGTGTGTCTGTCTGTCTGTCTGTGTGTCTCTGCCTGTCTGTCTCTGTGTGTCTCTGTGTCTCTGTGTCTGTCTGTGTGTGTGTCTGTGTATCTGTGTCTGTCTGTGTGCCTCTGTCTGTCTGTCTCTGTGTGTCTCTGTCTGTCTCTGTGTGTCTGGTATAACTTGTAATGTACAGTTCTTGTCTTCCCCTCACAGGTGTTGATGTAGGTGTGCTGCCCTCCTACAGTCCACCTGATGTTAGTGTCCCCACAGACTCTAGCAGTGATGATGATAGTATGAGTGAGGCACAAAAAAGGTTGTCAGGGGCTGAATCTGTGACATTGGTTGCAATTCCAACTGTCTCCCCCTTATCCTCGCACACAGTTCCCCTGCCTGCACATACCCCATCACCAATGGCATTAGAGGAAGGACAGTTGGTGGGTGGTAGCATGGAACAGGGAAGTGTGGTGACTATGGAAGGTGTGTCAGCACACCATGATCCCAGTCAACAGACTGGTGATGTCCCACACAGGCATGTGCCCAGCACTGCTCGTAGGAGGACCACTAGCCAACATGCCCCTGCGAGACCAAGCACATCATCTGGAGTCACCAGACACATGTTTCAGTCTGTAATGGAGACATAGGCACGTGCTGAATGGCACAACAGAGACAGTATGAGACTTCAGAGGGCTGCTGTCTGTTCATTAACTGACAACATCCAGGTACTTGCAAATGCTCATCATCATCTTGCAGATTTTTTGGATAGATGATTGGGTGACATGGTGGGAGTCATTGACCATGGCATGTCAATCCTCGAGTATGGATTGTCTTTGCTGGAACATCTGGTGGGAGTGAGGTGTCGGGCACATGGACGTAGGCCAGCTACATCACCTGTTGAAGGACTACGTGAACATGCTACTGCACATGCCTGCTCCCATAGTGGCGGTAGCAGCAGCAGTGCTGCTGGTGCTGTGCAGTCCACACCAGGACACAGCAGGCCACATGCATGTGGTCCTGGATGGTCCCAACAGGGACATGATTCCAGTGGACATGTGTCATCAGATGGTACCCAATCTGGACCTCTGCCTGGTAGTGCCCGTGCAACCCCTGGCAGGCGCAGGTCAAGTGGCCGTGGCCAGACACCATGAACTGCGACACCTGCCTTGTACAGTCTGCAGCTGTCAATATTACCCCTGTGTAGGCCAACCACATGCCAGACCTATGTGCATGCATACACACACCCTGGAAACAAAGGGAGGGCACCTCAATACACACACGGATAACATCCATGCACGCCCAATGATATCACAGGCCCTAACACACACACATGATGTCATCCAATGGCACAGCCTAGGCCTCTGGCAAACATTATCACCCTGTGCATATGATGATGCCTGTGCCACACCCCTGTCATCCACACCATCGGTGCAAGGACATGTTCATATGGTTTGATGCACAGGGTGAACATACTAGGTAGACAATTGTAGATTAATATTGTTCAGTAGTGTTGACAGGCAGCAGACATACCATGTATTGCAGTTTTAGAATTCATTTTGTACGTTTAACAGCATCAGTCATGTGTAACAACACTAACAGCATGTTGATCTTGATGTTCTGCCTTCCTCTTTCAGGTGTAGTTGCATGTGCCGGGGTTGTTGGTATTTGTGGGAGTCCCATATGTACATGTTGACTACCCACAGGTCAGTATGACAATACCTGCATGCACTTTGTAGCTTCCACATCACAGTTATATTCTTCCATGTTTCAATTATGTTTACTGTTCTAATGATCCAAGAGAATGATAGCTGTTTAGTAAGCTACTGTGTTCAGAGCCATCACATCCATAGTGGGTGATATCACAGGTATAGTTACCTGGAGTGTGGAGTGGGTAAAAGAGTGGTACGCTGGATGACAAGGGTAAAGACCAGTGGAAATGGTGGCTTCTCATTGGGAAGCAGTAATACCCACTGCCATAACAGCATGCAAACACAGGCACACCCACACACTCAGGGATTTCAGACACAGTAACACACACTCTGACACACACACACAGTTGCCAGTGTTCGGATGAGAACTCCTGCCTATGTGCATATCATCATTATAGTACTACGCAATTACAAGATGTGCAACAGAGACTACACATGTACAGGTAGTTAGAATGGCCTAAGATCAAAGACATCCACAGGGATACTACAGTGCAGTGAGTGTATGTGGGGAGGGGGGTCCATCAGTAGGCTATGTAACAACAGGTCACACCCCAGGGTGTACATGTTAACAGGCAGTTAGTATGCCCGTCTACGACTGATGATATCAACAGGGATGTTAGACTGCCTTGAGTGGATGGGGGGAGGGGCATTAACATTTCATTATGGTAAAATACAGCCTCACTCCAGGAACCGGACAGCCATACACATGAACAGCCATACACACACACACACACACACACACACACACACACACACACACACACACACACACACACACACACACACACACACACACACACACAGGCATTCACAAAGATATACACCTATGTCACACACATACAGGCACTTTACATGCGTGAGGTTTAACCACCTGCCTATGCCTTTCTTTCTACACTTCACTCTGTACTGGTGTGAACAACAATGTTCAGGCAGGAGAGTGGTAACATGTGGGATGTATTCCCAACCATACGTGACATATATGGACACAGACCCACACATGCCAGTACTGTGAATCAAACACCTGCCTATCTCATGATAGGTACTACAGCAGTACAGCACTATCACATCTGGTACAATGCTTACTGACTCTTTCCTTTGACAACTGTGCTGATATATGCACAATATATGCACAGGGGAGGTATTACTGTTAGAGGTGTCATGGGGTTTGCCTTCGGTGTCACCCTTACAGCATTCTACATTGTCTGTCTTCCACTTCAATTAACAAAACCTGACCTTAGCAGGTACACAGGTTATTGTAGGACTGATTGTGACACACCAGTGAGCTGTCCTCAGTAAGCATTCATTTGCAAAGATGCCCCACCACTTAGTAGTCATGTCCAAACATCTGTCCATACCTCATGTATAGCTTACTGTACTTAGAGCATATCACCATATACAGCTGGCAATGTTGAGGCTGCATTGCAACAGCATGATGTGCTAAGACAACAGTCAACTTCAGACATCAGACACTGCACACACATGGAATCTACACAAACAGCAATACATGTACACATACGCGGTCTACATCAGTACATGCACTAGCAGGTCAATAGGATACATTTCACACCTTCCCCACGCCATGTGTGAAACATAGCCAAGCATTACACCATAATGGATGTTGTATTCATGTACTGTAGGACACCACCACTTTCACTGAGTAGCCAAGTGTACATATATTACAACAGCACATACTAGTGTGACACATACAGCATTATTCCATGTCATGATCCTGCAAACTGCTACTTGACAGTGCCCTGGTGAAGCCAGGGCACTGTAATGGTCAACAGTGAGCACATCATATTTTCCACACACACCTTATGTGTACTGGAAGAGTGCCAGAAACGTGCTCTGTTAGAGCTAGGCAGTACACTCATTCAAGCATGTGCGAGGTCTGTGGCTTGTAAACATCTCACTCCAGCATGTACTGGCTATTGTAGTACTAAGGCTAATGTCCAGACAGCACAGAGCATGCATGGCTTACAATTGTTGACATGGGGTATATGTAGGAGCTGTGGCCACACATGGCTGTACATGTCATGAACATATCACCTGTGACTACTCAGGAACATACAGTGCAGAGCTGGATTTCCCTAAGTCTGTCAATACAGGCCTTGTGTAGGTCCTATGGTCCTGTTATTTGGGTATGTTTGTAGGCATTGCATTATGTGGACATGTCTAAAAACATACATGCCACATGGGGTGTTGTATGATATGATAGGTGTCATGGGTGACCAGTAGAGAGGGGATATTACCTCTGTCAACATAGATATCGAACCTTAAGTACTGTTAGCATGCTATCTGCCATGTCTATGTGTGTAATGATTATAGCCACCTGTATGTAGAAAGGTAAATGAAAGCTATGGCAATATAATTTATGTTGTATGAGTGTGGGATGTACATATCCAGGGCAGGTACGGTTAGGTCATATCCAACCATGAGGGTGTTGTTTACTGGTGTACAGCAACAGTCGACCGTGTTAATGCTGACAATATCCGAGAGACCCTGATATGTGTACAACTAAGCTGGTTACAAACAGTGGTATTATTGCATTGCATAACACATTATGCAGCTGTGTCTGTACATGGGTACTTTGCACAGGTGATATAGGGGTAGGTACAGTCCACCAATTGAGGGTTATCTGGTGGCCTACCAGACTATGTCATACCACATATGGATGGGTGTTGGTAGTCTGGGAACAAGGTGGTGGATATATATGAGGATACAACCTAGAATGCAGCATTTGCCACTGTCACATGTACCTGACTCATCTGTGATGCGTTATGTTGGAGTAGTGGTCTTTACATGTGAGTAGCCTTTATGAATATGTGTACACCACCACCTGGTATGTTCCATACCACTGTTATGGCCCACATATCTGGATCTGAGTTATATGGTGGTAGTGTAATTGTGCACTACAGAGCCTTCAGCCAGGTGTTCCTCACTGCACAGATATCGGTATTCCCTATTGTAGGTTCTACGTTGAGCAAATGGATTACTAAAGCCACACATCAAGCACGGGTTACCATAAGCTTCCAATGCAATTGTCATGTAGGTGTCAGGGTGTTACTTCTGTGTGCAGGACATTTGTCTTGGAATGTGGCTATATGGGTAAATGCGACCTAGGTATTATCCACACACATGTGTAGCATGGATGCATTTGATCTGTATTGAAGGCTCGTCATTCGGTCATGACAGCCCAGAATGACAGACACCGGACAACCTCATAATAACAGCAGGACATTGGCTCATTGTTTTGGTCTAGCAGTTGCCACCCATACCATGACATCACTTCATGTGGCATTAATGTGCTTGGTAGCAAATGCCCCATGTAAGGTGACGGACAGCGGCAAAACTTGTGTGTATGACCAATGTGAGATATACTTAGGGTAGCAGTTCTGCTAATAATGACAACTACTAACACAGCCGAGAGAGGTCATCTTGACACCTGCACCTCAGTACCATTACACAAGGTGGCTCACACATTATGCTTGCACATGCCACTGTTCCACATATAATGCCACTGTCCACAACCTGCTATCAATGTATGCCTTTCAGAGCAGCAAGGTGTGTGACACATGCTGTAGGTAGCATCCGCCTGTGTGACCCAGGTAACCTATTGTCTGTCACGTCCACACATGCATGAATGTGCATACGTAAATTATATATGTCAATACTTCATGTACATGTATGCATGTGTATCACACAGCACAGACACAGATATATCATTTACAGGCCACATACAGGTATCAGGTAGTAAACCAGTATGATGTGCATATATACTGACAGGTAAGATGTACCTAACTGTAAATTTGCATGTTTACAATAGGAGTCCATTACAACGCGTTCTGTACATTTAAGTGTTTGAGCATGCACACTGTGGCCTTCAGTGGTTAGAAGTGGAGTGCATCCCAAACAGCCCTATGCTACTAAGTGTATGAGTGTACCCACTGCCACCTTGTGTAATTTGAGTCAGTGCATCTAACAAGCCCTTTGTTACTAAGTGTATGAGCATGCCCAGTATAACCTTGTGTAGTTGTAGTCATAGTGCATCCCAAATGGCCCTTTGCTACTAAGTGTATTAGCATGCCCACTGTAACCCTGTATAGTGATAGTAGTTGTCCATTCCACAGATGGCCATACTCCAGTTTAGGTTCCTGTTGTACTACAACTATACCTCTCAGGCCTACCTGTGGATGGTGTGTCTTATTTGTGCATACAGGTTGTAATGTACACCTACTTTAAACACACAGGTCTACAGCTATGTACTTTGAGACTGTCAGTCTCCCTGTTGTTGTCCTCAATTGTAGAAGGGCAGTCTGACTGCCTTGAGATGTGTAATCTCTGTGGTGCATCTCGTAATTGTGTAGTACTGTAACAGTGATCCTTAGATAGGCAGGAGTTCTGTTCCTATCACTGGCAACTGTTTGTGTGTGTGTTAGCAAATGGCTGAGAGAGTGTGTGTGTGTATTTGTGTCTGCATCCTGTCATGACAGTGGGTTTTGCTGCATTCCAAAGAGATACCTCCTTTTGCACTGGCCTTTATCCTTGTCAATCACTATACCTAACCTCTCTTCCCCCTCCTCACTGCAAGTAATTGGTCCTGTGATGTCACCTAGCTCAGACGTGGAATCAGTAAGTGTAATTGTATGTATTCTGTGGCACATACCCCAACTGCATACCACTGTTCTAGTTACCTTTACATAGACAAGACGTATATGCACAATACTGGCAAGTGTATACATGTTTGTGTGTGTGACTACCCTGTAGCCAGGCATACACATGTGTAATGTCTTTTAACACACCATGGTAGCCATCTGTGGTGACCGGTGTCTACAAAGTATTACATAGTTAGGAATGGTAAAGAATACACAGTCAAGCATGACTACAGTTGGGTATGTTACTTTCCTGTGCCACTGTCAAGCAGTGACACAGAAGTGGTCGCTGGGATGTAGGTCCATATCCATCATTCCCCCACCCCAACTCCACAATACCCAGGGTAGATTACATTAGCCATCATTTCCCAACCCAAACTCCACATACAAAACAACCATCCCTTCTCTGGTGAACTGCTTATGATTTAAATGTTATAACACAAGAGATGCCTCTGTTTTGTGTACACGTCAGTTCCTTTGGAACCCTTCTGTGTCACAAAGAGCATTCAGACGTGCAGATATATATATATATATAT
>NC_056744.1:1537997129-1537999629 GCF_019279795.1 Protopterus annectens
ATGTGGACAGCCATGTGTGCTACACCTAATGTATGTCTACTATATCTCTGTTGCAGATGTTGCTCACCAGTACACATATTTGTTCTTACAGCACACCAACATGTCAGCTTTGTGGCACATGGAATAACTGCATGCACTTGTAATAGTAATGACAAGTCAGTCAGGGGTTTGAACCCCTGTACTGGTAGGTGTGTGACAGATGATGCTTAGAGTTTAGTCTCCAAGCCCTTCTCTGATGTACTTTGCCTCTGTCTGTCCCTCCCACCCACTCTCTGGTGGATGTGGAGGTGTACACCTGCTCAGCAGCAGCTTGTGTATTGTAAGTGATGATCATGTTCGATGGCCTCTGCACCTATTGCAGTCCTCCTCTAGTTGATTGCATGTGGAACAGCTGTGATGATGTTCCCATAGCCATTCACATGAAAAACACAGTACAATATCTAGGAGCATCATGTTGGTGTTTGCCCATAACAGTCACTCTGAGTGGTATCTGGATCTGGTGTTTGGTAAACAGCATCACAGATGATATCTGGATCTTCCTCAAACAACATACACAGTGGGAAATAGCCTAAAGACAGGAGGGTGATGTGCCAGACATGACTACAGCATGTAAGTATAGCTATGCTTCATTGAGACAACTGCCTGTTTAACAAGGTGTGTGTGGTAATGGCTATTCTGCATGTTTTACAATTGACAAGACAGTGCTCTGTTTGTGAGGGACCCCCATCTGTAGGGCCATCTGTGGACTGGTCAGTGTGTGAAACCATTTGTTTCTTGTGTTACTCACTGAACACACATCTGTGAACAGCAGGAGCATAGTGTGAGGATTGCAGCCAGTATATGGTGATAGTGATATGTTACTGTCATTGGATCCCTGACTGGACATATGTCACATGAAACAGTGGTATGACAGACACTGTCTGGGGTTCTCAGTGACATGCCAATAATGGGCCACTGTTCATAGCTGCAGTCACAAGTCTTCTACACATTGTACAGATGTCATGCAGTATATATGCATGTGTTGTACTCTCTCTGCAAATGTATACTATCTGTTGTGTTGAGTTGATGGTCATACCTATGCATGCTGTTGTAAGTAATCCTGAATGCTGTTGATTATTACTAAGCCATATCTGTGTTTAAACTGCAACACCACAGGCTGAAATGGGTTTGGAGGTCCCAGCAGAACCTCCTGTCCCACTTCAGCTGGCCATGGCACCAGGTACCAGCACATTTGGGGCCCAGACTTGGACCTCCACCTCTGTTGGCTCTGCACTGCCTTCTGGTGGTACCACCACTGAGGATGGGGCTTGCCCCCCTGGGAGCAGGTCCAGACAGGGGCATGTCATCTTTCGTACAGTCCCAGACGTGGTGCGCAGTGGGCTCAATAAGGAGTTTTGAGGCCAGACACGCCAGTTCAAGGGCAGAGTGTCACATTTACAGGGTGCGGCTGCCCATCCTAGACAGCCCCCAGCACTGCCACCTTTGCAGCTGTTTTGGTGCAGTGGTGGCTGCCCATGGCTGGGGACCTCCTCCCCACTGTTTCCATCTGGGGGCTTATGGGCTTGTGAATGCCGAACACCCCTCCTCGTCCAAGGTGTATCCCCCCACATGTGTCATATACCGACCCTGTATGCTGTCTTATCTGTCATCCTACCCTACCTATCCTCCACGAGCATACCTACTCTCCTTCCCCCACATCCCACTCTAACCCTATGGAAACAAAAGGCCAATCGGTTCCTAGAACAACATTTGCTCCATACATAGCTGTCCATTTCACACACATGTCCACTGGACACATATAACCCTTTTAATATGCATCACAACATGCTCCAGTTGTCCTCACCCCTGTCTCTCAGGCACACGATCCTAGTATGCACATGACTCCTAAATGTTCCAGGTACACGTGATGCGGATGACCCCATTGTACACACAACACTACTAGTCCCTTTATGGTTACCCCATTTACCTTTATCATGATGATAATGTCGCACACAGCACCTTGCAAGAGTAGTGTTCTCACATAATGATCGGACAGGAACTGTTGTGTTAATTTATTTATTTTATTTTATTTTATTTTTTGTTTTGCTGGATATATGTCCATTTTCAGTAGAGG
This sequence comes from Protopterus annectens, assembly GCF_019279795.1. NCBI lineage: Eukaryota > Metazoa > Chordata > Ceratodontiformes > Protopteridae > Protopterus > Protopterus annectens. The sequence goes on from NC_056744.1 coordinate 1,537,999,243, forward strand.
CCCGCTGGGAGAAAAGCGGGAGAAAAGCAATATGCAATAAACAAAATGCATAATATGGTAAACAAAATAAAAAAAAAAAAAAATAAAATAAAAACAAAAAAAAATGTCATAAAAAGTCTACAGAATAATAGAAAAAAAAAAAAAAAAAACACATTTGGACAATATGGACATGAAATGAGAAGAAGAATATATATACATAGTATATAAAGCAGTTACACAAAGAAGATAATAAAGAAGTAATTATGAAGAATTCAGTCACAGGATTTCATTTAATGTAAATAACATGCACAGAGTGATGTATTTGGCCAATGTACAAATGTTTGCGTGTATGACTGACACATGTCTGTCCGAGGGAGTCTTGATATTACATAGGACGACACCACTACA